>NC_048306.1:1312850-1399733 GCF_013100865.1 Trachemys scripta elegans | reverse complement strand
CCCCCCCCAGAACCATCTAACCCACCCGACCCCTGTCCCTGACTGTCCCAACCCCTCTCCACACCCCTGCCCCCCTGACAGCCCTCTCCCCACCCCGAACTCCCGACCCATCCAACCCCCACTCCCTGTTCCCTGACCAGGGCCGGCTTTAAAGAGCCCAGGAATCGGCCTGCGCTCTGGCCGGAGCTCCGGCCGGGGCTGCGGGGCTTGGGGCCAGGCCAGAGGTGCTCGGCCGGCGCACTCGGCCAGAACCAGGACCGGCGCTGCTGGGGCCCAAGCCGGGCCGGGCCGGGGGTGCTCGGCCGGCGCACTCGGCCAGAACCAGGACCGGCGCTGCTGGGGCCCAAGCCGGGCCGGGCCGGGCCGGGGGTGCTCGGCCGGCGCCGGGCTGGCGCGCTCAGCTGGAACCAGTGCCGCTGCCCTGGGGCCCAAGCCGGGCCGGAGCTGTTGGGGCCGCTGGGCGCCGCTCAGCCCGGGCCAGAGGGAGCCGCTTGGCCAGGGCCGCGTCTCCCCGGAGCTCTCCCCCCGCCCCAGTTTACCTGCTGCTGCCTCCCGCCTGCCCCTGCTTCTTTTCAGACTTCCCGCGAAGATCTGATTCGCGGGAAGCAGGGGAGGGGGAGGAGCAGGTGGGCAGACCGTTCAGGGGAGGGGAAGACAGCTGCAGGGCCGGACAGCGTGGTAAGGCTGCAGGGGATGGGGGGAGCCGGGAAGGGGCTTTGGCTGCCCAGCGGCGCTTGGCTGCCGCTTTTCTATCTATAAATAGCCGACCAGGGGGAAATCCCAGACATTTTTCGATTTTTAAAAATCCCCCCTGGACGGCTATTTATAGACCGAAAAGCCGGACATGTCTGGGGAAATCCGGACATATGGTAGCCCTAGACAAACCAGCTAGCTTTAAGTATCAGAGGGATAGCCGTGTTAGTCTGAATCTGTAAAAAGCAACAGAGGGTCCTGTGGCACCTTTGAGACTAACAGAAGTACTGGGAGCATAAGCTTTCGTGGGTAAGAGCCTCACTTCTTCAGATGCAGCTGGCTTTAGGCTTTCAACTATATTAAATTGCTTTAACAAACAATGCTAACTTACCAGATAAATAACTCACCTTTATTACCAGGAAAAGGATTCAAATCGAGGGTTTGAAACAATTATACTTCCTAGAAAGCGCAAGCTACACACCACATTGTAATTTACAAGTGCAAAGAGCTTGTGGCAAACGAACGGTTTCCTAAATTGCAGCCATACGCAAAGACATTTATTTTATGTCAGCAAGGATGAGCAGAGTTGTGTGTGAAGATCCTTGTCGTTACTGTGGTGTTGCAGACTTCACTTGGGAAAAAACACACTGCGATTGGGTGCATGAGTAGGCAACACATTCCATTCCAAGACGTCCTTTTTAATAGAGCTGCAGTGAACCATGTGCTAGTGAACTGGTAAACAAACGCAGAGCAGGAACGTTTCAGCTAACGAGCTGTCAGTTCTTCCCGTGAGATGAAAGCACATGAAATATTGTGCCACCGAGTTAGTGGGTCAGCTGATGTTCCCCACAGAAGCAAGGGCGGTGTTGAACTGCAAGGCCTTCAGGTAATACTATTCTGAAAGACATCACTGAGTCCTATTCCCGTCCCGGAGAGATCATCTTCCCTATACTGAAGGGGGCTGAATTCAGGTTGCATAAGCAAACTTAATTCTGGCATTTCCTAACTTCTAAGTGTTTAACAGTGCAACTTTCATTTTCTTTTTATCTATATATTTTTGTAGTAGTGTACACACACACACACACACACACACAATTTGCTTAGACGTTTCTTATTAAAATTGCTGCTACACAGTTTTTCACATTGCAAACTGAAATCTGGCAAGAGTCTTCACTGAGGACTATGTCTAAGGCCAAATCTGGATGTTAGCACATTTACAGAGGTTTAAGAAATAAATGCCAGACATGCACAGAAATTCCTCCAGCAAAGAGGGCCTATACAAGGCCTCTTGTGCCTCATAAGCTCTACTTTAGCCACTGAAAGAGAGGCCATCTCTACTGAAAATCTTGCCCAGAGAATGTGGATGTATGCAGTTGCACCATCTGCTCTCTCCCAGGATTTATAGGACACACCTGGAAAGTGTATTTCTTGTAGGGCAGGCTACTGAAACTAGACTCACCAAAAACCACAATGGCAACATGCTGAGCACTACAGGTGTGTTGCAGTGGGGCAATCCCAGGGCTGGTCTAGACCTCCCAAAGTCCACACCAGCTCAGGTGTGCATTCTCACTTGCACTAGCGTGTTGCTCCCTAGCTGGCCCATGTGGACCCAGCCGGCGTGCACTAAAAGTTCCCCAGTGGACACTAATGTAGTCCCGTTTCACGACATTAAGGCGCATTAGGGTACTTTTAGTGCCCGGTGGCAAGGTCCACACAGGCCTGTTAGTGCCTATTAGAATTTACACCCCAGCTAGCGCAGACTAACGCACCGTGTAGACCAATCCTGAGCAACGCAGGGTGGCCTTCCCCCTGGTTACCGCCTGCAGCTGCTGGAGAGTAAGGCCATTCTGATCAAGATGATGCAGCACATGTTGGAACACGGACTCCACCTACAAGCGGTGTTGGCTCAAGGGCCGCTTTCTACAACTGCATTGCAAGGAATCCAGTGTGAGGGTAAATATGGTCTGGATCTGCACGAACTTCTAGGACTAGCCACAGAGCTTGGCCTAACAAAACCAGCAATGTTCAAAATATAAAAGAAGGAATCTATGTGAAGCACTTGGAGGAGAGGAAGGTGATCAGGAACAGTCAATATGGATTCACCAAGGGTAAGTCATGCCTGACCAACCTGATTGCCTTCTATGACGAGATAACTGGCTCTGTGGATATGGGGAAAGCAGTGGATGTGTTATTCCTTGACTTTAGCAAAGCTTTTGATATGGTCTCCCACAGTATTCTTGCCAGCAAGTTAAAAAAGTATGGATTGGATGAATGGACTATAAGGTGAATAGAAAGATGGGTAGGTCATCAGGCTCAACAGGTAGTGATCAACGGCTCGATGTCTCGCTGGCAGTCAGTATCAAACGGAGTGCCCCAGGGGTGGGTTTTGTTCAACATCTTCATTAATAATCTTGATAATGGGATGGATTGCACCCTCAGCAAGTTCACGGATGATGCTAAGGTGGGGGTAGAGGTAGAGACGCTGGAGGGTAGGGATAGGATCTAGAATGACCTAGAGATATTGGAGGATTGGGCCAAAAGAAATCTGATGAGGTTCAACAAGGACAAGTGCAGAGTCCTGCACTTAGGACGGAAGAATCCCATGCACTGCTACAGGCTGGGGACCGAGTGGCTAAGCGCAGTTCTGCAGAAAAGTACCAGGGGATTACAGCGGACGAGAAGCTGGATATGAGTCGGCAGTGTGCCCTTGTTGCCAAGAAGGCCAACCACATATTGGGCTGCATTAGTAGAAGCATTGCCAGCAGATCGAGGGACGTGATTATTCCCCTCTATTCGGCACTGGTGAGGCCACACCTGGAGTATTGCGTCCAGTTTTGGGCTCCCCACTACAGAAAGGATGTGGACAAATTGGAGAGAGTCCCGTGGAGGGCAACAAAAATGATTAGGGGGCTGGAGCACATGACTTACGAGGAGAGGCTGAGGGAACTGGGATTGTTTAGTCTGCAGAACAGAAGAGTGAGGGGGGATTTGATCGCAGCCTTCAACTACCTGAAGGGGGGTTCCAAAGAGGATGGAGCTCGGTTGTTCTCAGTGGTGGCAGATGACAGAACAAGGAGTAATGGTCTCAAGTTGCAGTGGGGGAGGTCTAGGTTGGATATTAGGAAACACTATTTCACTAGGAGGGTGGTGAAGCACTGGAATGGGTTACCTAGGGAGGTGGTGGAATCTCGTTCTTTAGAGGTTTTTAAGGCCCGGCTTGACAAAGCCCTGGCTGGGATGATTTAGTTGGGGTTGGTCCTGCTTTGAGCCGGGGGTAGGACTAGATGACCTCCTAAGGTCTCTGCCAACCCTAATCCTCTATGATTCTATGAAATTATGTAGCAATGGTGTTTGCAGGATACAATGACAGGACCCTTCCTCCTCCCTTATCCCTCTCTCAAATGACCAGGAGTCAGTGTCTCTACATTCAAAAAATAAGCTGAAAAAAATAGCAACTGCATCCCTTCTATGCTGTCAGTCTTACAAACGTCAGTAGAGTTCGGTAAGTAACGTACCTTGACAAGTTTTGTCTGATAGACAGACATGATGTGCTACTGTACTTGTACTACATAATAAAAGCTAAATTAGGATAATGCCTGGAAACATCAAAGAAGAAAAATTACTGCAAAAATTTGGTTGCAATTATATTTTATACCTCTCTGTAAAGAGCTCTGTCTCTGGCAGCCACACGCCTTTCCTCGCAATGAGGAATGAAATGCCGCCATGCTTTAAATAGAACAGATGGCTTTGTTCATATCTGAAAATGTCCAATTGGTAAAATGCTTTCCTCCTCTTGGGCAAAGAAGATTTATCAGAAACCTTTATTGCCATGTCTTAGGAGACATAATGTAGTGGAGATCATGAACAAAAACACCAAAGCCAACTGCCAGGTTCCCTGATAAAATAGTTTGCATTGTATCATCAAGCAATCAGATCTAAAAAGAATATCCACGTTGTTTCAAAGAAGTTAGGAGAAAGGAACTCTCCGTTCCTATTTGCCGTAGAGAAAAGAGACATGCAGCAGGCTGGCAAGCAGCGTTCTTGTTTGTATTAATAATCTAATGGTCCTGATTAGAATTCAGGAGCTGGCAACCTATTGCTCAGCTCTTCAGCACCGGCAGTCTGGAACGTGCCCTGCTAAATGCTGATTAGCGGCAGTATTGCAATTAAACCCTGGAAATCCCACACGGGCAAAACCGAGCAATCAGAAGTACTAGAGATCTCTAAACCTGTCGAAAAATGTGAGCATAAATCAATATGCTAAAATAGCAACGCTTGGGTAAACTAGTGAATAGGCCATGCTTTCTTATGTCTAAAATGTACTGAGGTGGTTGAAGTGAGACATTCAGTGCACAGAAGCCAAAGATACGCTTTGCAGAATCTCCGTTTTCAGAACTTGTTTTAAGGCACACAAGGAATTAGAGAAACCCCTGAAACTAGAACTAGAACTAGCCTGGGATGAAGAAGGTACTATAAAGTCTAGTCAATTAGCTATGAACTACAAGAATTACTACATCCCAGAAGGAATAATAATATTATTTTATATTATTTTTAACAGACATCTTCATCCTGAACCATTAAGATCAAATTGTTCTTTTTTTTTTTTTTTTAACTCTGTATCCAAAGGAAACAGCAGCTCAGTTTTTCAATGCTAAGAAGGAGAACGTCCTGACAATCAGGCAACAGCCTTACAGGCTTCCTCTGATCAGTGTGGTGTTTCTCCATCCAGTAAGCCAGGTCTCCGGCAGAATGAGCCCCACAATAGGAACAGAGATGCATCAATGAGCTACCTGCCCACAGTGGGATCCTTTCATCCACCTGAAGGACACCAGAGCCCTTTTAATGCTGCGGGGAGTGTGCTGGGCCTTGTATAGGTGACATTTTTATTTCAGTAGAAAGAAATGAGGCTGCCAAAGATCATCATAAAGTCACCAGGCCTCCTGTGCAGCCTGGAATGGTTTAGATAGACACTATGGCCCGGGGCACTTCCCAGGGATTGGAATGTCAGTGGTCCAAAGGCTTAGGACTGGAAAGGAATTGACAGCTTTGGTGGAACTCAAGGTCAAAGCTGGGGCACAGCAGAGAACTGGCCTCTGAATCTCCTTATCTAGGGAGTTGAATAGAAGGATCTACAAACGATGCACCAGAATTCCCCACCCACATCACCTTCCCATCAAAGAGACCCTCATGAGCAGGAAGAGGCTATACCAAAGGAGGACAGGCAACTGGTGTCCTATGTGGCACGGCCTGATCTCTGCCACTAATACCTCAACGCAGAGATAAAAACATGCAAAGCCTTTTGGCGCTGCTGATGCTTCTTATGTCTAGTAATGAGATCTGTCAGCAATTGACATTGTTTACTTGAGCATGTTTCTAAGGCCTTGTCTACACTACGAGAGTAGTTCGATTTTACTTCAATCGAATTTTTGGAATCGATATTGCAAAGTCGAACGTGTGTGTCCACACTAAGGACAGTAATTCGACTTTGTGAGTCCACACTAACGGGGAAAGCGTCGACATTGGAAGCGGTGCACTGAGGGCAGCTATCCCACAGTTCCCGGAGTCCCCGCCGCCCATTGGAATTCTGGGTGGAGCCGCAAATGCCTTCTGGGTAAAAAAAAAAAGGGGCCAGGGTGCTTTTGGGTAACTGTCGTCATCCGTCCATCACTCCCGCCCTCCCTCCCTCCCTGAAAGCGCCGGCGGGAAATCATTTCGCGCACTTTTCCAGTCATTGACAGCGCGGACGCCACAGCACTGTGAGCATGGAGCCCGCTGCAACCATCGCTGCAGTTGTGGCCGCTCTCAACGCCTCGCAGCTTATCATACAGGTTGCCCTGAGGCAGATGCAGAAAAGTCAGGCGAGGAGGCTACGTCAACGCGGTGATGGCCTGAAGTCTGAGAGTAGCACAGACCTCTCAGAAAGCAGGGGACCCAGCGCCGAGGACATCACGGTGGCAATGGGTCATGTTGATGCTGTGAAACGGCGATTCTGGGCACGGGAAACAAGCACTGAGTGGTGGAACCGCATAGTGCTGCAGGTCTGGGATGAATCACAGTGGCTGCGAAACTTCCGCATGCGGAAGGGAACTTTCCTTGAACTTTGTGAGTTGCTGTCCCCTGCCCTGAAGCGCAATGACACCCGGATGCGAGCAGCCCTGACTGTCCAGAAGCGAGTGGCCATAGCCCTCTGGAAGCTTGCAACGCCAGACAGCTACCGGTCAGTCGCGAACCAGTTTGGGGTGGGCAAATCTACCGTGGGGGTTGTTGTGATGCAAGTAGCCAAGGCAATCGTTGATGTACTGCTGCCAAAGGTAGTGACCCTGGGAAACTTGGAGGCGATCATAGATGGCTTCGCAGCGATGGGATTCCCAAACTGCGGTGGGGCCATAGATGGAACTCACATCCCTATCCTGGCACCGGAACACCAGGCCAGCCAGTACATTAACAGAAAGGGCTACTTTTCCATGGTGCTGCAAGCACTGGTGGACCACAGGGGACGTTTTACCAACATCTACGTGGGATGGCCGGGCAAGGTTCATGACGCTCGTGTTTTCAGGAACTCTGGTCTGTTTAGACGGCTGCAGCAAGGTATTTACTTCCCGGACCACAAAATAACTGTTGGGGATGTGGAGATGCCTATAGTCATCCTCGGGGACCCAGCCTACCCGCTAATGCCCTGGCTCATGAAGCCCTATACAGGTGCCCTGGACACTGAAAAAGAACTCTTCAACTACCGGCTGAGCAGGTGCAGAATGGTGGTGGAGTGTGCTTTTGGACGTCTCAAGGGGAGATGGAGAAGCTTGCTGACTCGCTGTGATCTCAGCGAAACCAATATCCCCATTGTTATAGCAGCTTGCTGTGTGCTCCACAATCTCTGTGAGAGCAAGGGGGAGACCTTTATGGCGGGGTGGGAGGTTGAGGAAAATAGCCTGGCTGCTGATTACTCACAGCCAGACAGCCGGGCGATTAGAAGAGACCAGCGGGAAGCGCTGTGCATCCGGGAGGCTTTGAAAGCAAAGTTCCTGAGTGAGCAGGGTAACCTGTGACTTTAAAGTTTGTGTACAGAGAAGCCGAACCTGCCCCCGTTTCTTTACCCAGTTCATGTTGACTATCCTATCCAGTTACATACCCCCTTCACCCCACTTCCAACACACGTTTCAAAATAAAAATAGTTCTACTTTGTTAAAGCACACCGTTTTCTTTAATACTGTTTTCGCGGGAATTTTTTAAAACTGGGACGCAGACTGTGGTGCGGAGCGGGTGTAGTGTAGTCGCGCGAATGCAGCTTCTAAACTCAAGGACTGACAGGCTCCGCTGCGGTGGGATGGTTGTTTCAACGGAGCCTGTCACCCCTCCTGATAGGGACTGTGTGTATGGGGGGTCTATGTGACTTTGTGGCAGGGGGAGGACGGTTACAGATCCCCTGCTGTGTGGCTCTGTGATCCTGCCTAAGGACCGCCGCTTAAGATCTCTAACTGCCCTCCCCTGCCACAAAGTCACAGAGCAACCCACCCCCCACCACATAACATGAAAACAACCTCCCAGACTAACCAGGGTAAGTAGTCACTGCATCACTGCACTATGTATGTGCCCTGCTGCTGTGCCTGCCCCCGACTATGTACCCTGCCAAAGGTGACTGTCCTGTCCAATTACCAACCCCCTTTCCCCCCCTCCTCCAAAAGAACATGATCGAAACAGTAGTTAACAGAAACATATTTTTTATTATCAACTACACATGGAACTGGGAAGTGAAACTTGGACGGGGGCTTGTGTCAGGCGGGAAGGAAAGAACTTGTCAAACTTTGGGGAATGAGAGCCTTCTGCTGCTCGAGCTCTCTGCAGGGGTGGAGTGAGAGTTAGCAGGGACTCTGCCGCCTCTCCTTCTGTGCACTTTGGGTGAGGGGAGTATGGGACTTGGTGGCGGGGGAGGGCGGTTAGAGATGGACTGCAGCGGGGCTCTGTCCTCCTGCCTCCGTTCCTGCAGAACATCCACAAGGCGCCGGAGCGTGTCCGTTTGCTCCCTCAGTAGTCCAAGCAGGGTTTGAGTCGCCTGCTGGTCTTCCTGACGCCACCTCTCCTCCCGATCCATGTTGGCTTGGTGCATTCGGGTCAAGTTCTCCCGCCACTGGGTCTGCTGTGCTGCCTGGGCTCTGGAGCAGGCTATAAGCTCTGAGAACATGTCCTCCCGTGTCCTCTTCTTCTTATGCCTAATCCTCCCTAGCCTCTGGGAGTGTGATGACAGGCTAGGTTGTGAGACAGTCGCAGATGGGGCTGTGGGAATGGGAAAAAGGGAGTGAATTCCTCAGAAAGATAAATGTAGTTGTGAACAAAGAACATAGTCTTTCTCTGTGAACAGGACCATGCACAGCACCTATCACATGCGCACTCAGCACAAGGTCGAATTCTCGGCCTTCGCATTCAGTGTCTGGGGTTTTGCGGACCACATTTGAGAACCGTGTCAGGACAACGGAATTGCTCTTGCACGCAGACATGGTAAGCCGTAGATTCGTGGCAGCTTAAAACTTTAATATTAGCAATGGCCTCATTTCACATTGAAATCAATGTCGGTCCCTGCTGCCAGCAATCCGGCAAGCAGGAAGTCTGCTCCTGTGCCACACCCTCGCGGCTGTCCCCGGGAACGATCCCTTTCGGCTGCCCCTCTCCCGCCTCCACCGCGTGGCTGCAAACCAGCGGTTACAGTTCTGTAAAGGAACGGTAAAGCAGTCCCAACACTAACATTCCCCTACCTCATTCAAAGCAGGTCATCATGAGCGACATCACCCTCATGAGGATCTCTGAGAGCGACAGACAGAGAATGCTCCGGGAAAGCCTTCAAAGACCAGGGCCGTATGCCGCCATGCTGTGCCAAGCAATGATTCCGGAGTACTTGCTAGTCTCGTGGCACGGCAACGTGTCCTACTACGGAGGACCCAATAAGGCCGCTCTCCCCAAGAACCTAATGCAGCGGATTTCAAATTACCTGCAGGAGAGCTTCCTTGAGATGTCCCAGGAGGATTTCTGCTCCATCCCCGGACATATAGACCGCATCTTACTGTAGCTGCAGTAGCAGGGACTAAACAGTAGAGCGGCTTGGGCAGGACAATCATGCAAAACCGGACATTGCTAGATTTTTTTTCAATAGTTGCACTGCCCATGACTGAACCGTAAAGTTAATCAAACTAATCATGAGAAACCCATTTTTTAAATTGTTAATATTCATGTTCTGTTACAAATAAATGTTTAGATGTTTACAACACTTACTGGATGATCCTTCACCAGATTCTGTGTCCGGGGTAACGGCTGGGGAGGGTTGGTAGGGGATCTCTGTAAGGGTGATGAAGAGATCCTGGCTGTCGGGGAAATCAGCGTTGTGAGCGCTGTCGACTGCCTCGTCCTCCTCATCTCCTTCCTCATCTTCCCCGTCCGCGAACATCTCCGAGGATCCGGCCGTGGACACTATCCCATCCTCGGAGTCCACAGTCAGTGGTGGGGTAGTGGTGGCGGCCGCACCGAGGATGGAATGCAGTGCCTCGTAGAAACGGGATGTCTGGGGATGGGATCCGGAGCATCCGTTTGCCTCTTTGGTCTTCTGGTAGCCTTGCCTCAGCTCCTTGATTTTCACGCGGCACTGCGTTACATCCCGGCTGTATCCTCTCTCTGCCATGTCTTTAGAGATCTTCTCATAGATCTTTGCATTCCGTCTTTTGGATCGCAGCTCGGAAAGCACGGACTCATCGCCCCACACAGCGATGAGATCCAAGACTTCCCGATCAGTCCATGCTGGGGCCCTCTTTCTATTCTGAGATTGCACTGCCATCAGTGCTGGAGAGCTCTGCATCGTTGCCAGTGCTGCTGAGCTCGCCACGATGTCCAGACAGGAAATGAGATTCAAACTGGCCAGACAGGAAAAGGAATTCAAATTCAAATTTTCCCGGGGCTTTTCCTGTGTGGCAGTTCAGAACATCCGAGCTCTTACTGCTGTCCAGAGCGTCAACAGAGTGGTGCACTGTGGGATAGCTCCTGGAGCTATTAGCGTCGATTTCCATCCACACCTAGCCTAATTCGACATGGCCATGTCGAATTTAGCGCTACTCCCCTCGTCGGGGAGGAGTACAGAAGTCGAATTAAAGAGACCTCTATGTCGAACTAAATACCTTCGCGGTGTGGACGGGTGCAGGGTTAATTCGATGTAACGGCGCTAACTTCGACATAAACGCCTAGTGTAGACCAGGCCTAAGAGATGCAGCCTGAAGAAAGAGAATACACCTTGTGGGGGTGGTGTGTTCTCTGGTTCTAAACTGAATGAATGTTCTGCACGGGAGTATGGGAGGGGATGAAAAGTCAATGGTCATTATTAGTCATTACTAGATTGCCACCCGAACGCCGCATTCTTACCATGCAGTAGTACAGATGGTAACAGCCCAATCAGATGCAGTTTTCAATGGAGCTCTCAATGCGTAAAATATAATCCAAATACTTCTGTTTTTCACCTTTACAATGTGCAGCTGTACAGGTGACTGAGAAGTGCAACGTATGCACTATTGCAGAACTGCTGTCGAGGTCCTTCAGTGGGAGTTTAGCCTACGTGCGTCCCACTGTATATAAAGATCAGAATTACTCAAGAGAACATCTTCAAGACTATCCTGAATTCTGAAAGATTCAGCACCTAGTTTTAACTCTCTTTCCACAAGAGGTCACAATACAGAGAAAATACAATGGCAGTTACCAGAAGTGTCAGAAAACAACTATCTTCTTAATGTCACGTTGGAAGTGGAAAGCTAATTAAAAAGTGATTTTTAATGTAAATTTGTAATGCTCTAAATGCAATCAGCACAAAAAATGGGATCAATATAAACCCAATGAACTTTGGAGGCTCTATTGATGTAATGCCATAAAGTATTCTGGAGTTTAAATTCTATTCATTTTAAGTATAGTGACCTTTTGAAATGCAATAAGAAAAGTAGATCAAATGTGTCTTTAAAACTGATTACTTTTGAAAGCCCAAAATACAAGTGCTATAAATCAGAGCACAGCTATAAAATGACTTCAACGTCCCCGAGAACATTTTTCCATCGACATATCCACATTTTAAATAGTTTCTCAGCATTGAAATCTTCCCTATATATTTGCTGCAGACACACTGACCTCTCACCTAGCTTTAAGTATGTGTAAACACAGGGTACATTACAGGAGAGGAAACGAAAAAGAGCCATTTCTTTACCCTCCCTTTTCCACTAACCACAGCTGAGTCAGAGAATAAACTCTCTTCTAGCTGGACAGAAGGACAATAGGAAAATTGTTTTACCAATAGTAATGAAGATCTGAGTCTAAGGAAAATGCAAGTGTTTCAATATTTTTCTGTCAAGCAGAGGCCTGGAAGAGATCTGCATAAAAATACTGCATTACATTGGCTCCCCACTGTACTTATTCTAAATGGAGTGATTTTCTTCCCAATGTGGCTTTTTAGTGAAGTCTTATTTATTCATCTTACACAGGTAAGAAAAATAACACACATTTCAGCATGGTAACGTTTGGTTTGATCACAAATACAGACCCAGGTCCGTAGGGAAGGGGAAGTCCAGGGGATTTTTCAATGAGCGAGGACCTAATAAGGAGTGCAGAATTTGGGACACAGTAGCCTGTGAGACTGTTAGAAAGGACAGTGCTGCCGTGGTGGGCAGCAAAGCAAGAAATAGAAACACAAATCAGTGTCATAATCTGAAAACTATATCTCAGGGGGCGGTGACCTTTCAGCAGTGCGGTGCCGAGTCTGCATTTCTTCACTCCAATTTAAGGTTTCGAGTGCCAGAAATAGATTTTAACGTTTTTAGAAGATCTCTTTCTAGAAGTCTATAATATATAACTAAACTATCGTTGTATGTAAAGTAAATAAGGTTTTTAAAATGTTTAAGAAGCTTCATTTCAAATTAAATTAAAATGCAGAGCCTCCCGGACCAGTGGCCAGGACCCGGGCAGTGTGAGTGCCACTGAAAATCACCTCGCGTGCCGCCTTTGGCACGCATGCCATAGGTTGCCTACTCCTGCTCTATATCTACAATTGTAGCAAGTGACACCCAAGACCACTTAGAAGGGAAGAGATTTGAAAAAAACTATGTTTTTGCAGTTCCCTTGTGCATATGATAGCACTGTGTGTAAAGTCAGGTTCACTGTTTCTCCTGGCAGGTGAGTTCAGGGACGGGGGGGGGGGAGGGTAACGACTTTCAGTTCTTTAAAAGAATGATGATTTCAAATTGATGGTGCCCCCTGGAGGTGAAAAGGAAGGAAGGATGGACATTGGCACAGCTTCAGGAACGGGGCTTCTCCTGTGCTCATACTTACTCAGAACATCATCCAGCAATGAGAGCAAGTTACTGCACGTCAGAACTTCAGGCAGCAAAGTCTTCTGTGCCACAGACCCTCTGACCTGGGGCCTGATTTTCAGTGTTGGTGAGAATTCACTGCTCCCGATGAAATCAAAGGGAGCTACAAGTGCTCCCTAAGTGAATCTGGCCACGCCCTGTGCATAGCTAAGTTTGCCCATGTGCAGAATGGGTACAGCTCATCTTAGCTCTTTCATACGGGAGTTGTGCGGGTTAGATTATTAATGTACTTTCAGAGCCTGAGATAGAAAGCTGGTGTGTCAATAGAAAGCATTCTGATTATTATCAGGAGCATGAGTACAAATAAAGTAGCAGCTTTAAACGGCTCAGGGTATCACAACAGCCTCCCTTTGCTCCCTTTCCATTGTCTGTTAGAACAAACAAACGCCAGTGTCCAGCAGGTTTTCATTCAGACACAAGAGGAAAAACAGAGGAAAGAGGAAAAAGGGATCAAAGCTGAGGTTTGGATAAGTTAATGACACGGTGCAAGTAGGAGAAGGTACAAAGGCTGACGAGGAAAAGTTATTTATGCTCTGAACAGTTCAGTTTAGTTTCAGTTTAAAAGAACCAGTCAGCTATTGTTACTCAGGATCTACTTGTTCAGAAGCCTTTGGGCTCTTTCAGTCCTTGTTAGATGTCCACATGATACTTTTTAAAGGGCCTTCTGCAGGAGTTACTCTCACACGGACTATGGGGAAATACGCTGGTAGAAAAAGCACTTCTAAGACATCAGAAAAGTGTGTATTTAGACATCCCTTTAAAATACAAACATATTGCAGCTGATGCAATTAGTGCTCTTGGGAGCAGGCATGGCTTGCGATCTGTTTTCAGATCACTCTCACTCTGAATGTCCAAAGCCATTAGAGAGATTCATGGAGATCTAGAAATCAGGCTGTTCTTTCAGAAGCAAGATGGTGTGGATTCAAGGACTTTCCATCCATATCTCTGGCATCCCTCTGATAAAAACCATTCCAGGCAGACTGCTACTGTATTTTATTCAGATGCTATAAAAGTACTGTTTGTTATTAGAACAGGGGCTCGGAAGAATAGAGATTAGCTTTGTTCTGCATCAATTATACAGCCTTCCTTCCATTTTCATGCATAACTTGTTTACTTGAATATTCTTTCATACAATGACCATAGTGAGCTCCTGAAATTGGAGTAAACTGATAGGAAATTTTAGGGCAATTAATCGATTGCAATGGATAGCTCATAAGAGGATTTTTAGTGTTACTTTTCCATAAGTTTTGAACCTTATAAAACTAGAAAGAACACACAAATAATGCATATAGCCCTGGCTTCCCACTCAGTGTCAAAATCAAGCCTTAAGACAGATGTTTCCATTTGCAACGAATGGCAGGGGGTGACATAATGAGAGAGTAGAAGACCTTTCCTTATCCTGTTTTCTCCCCTTTCATTTTGCCCCATCCTGATGTCACTTCTCTTTGCCAGACAAATGGACCACCATGAAAATTCAGTTCATACTCAGCATATGCTTGGCAGGATGACCAGCCACTCACAATACAGGAAAAGCAAGACATGCAGAAAGATAGCTCCAAATCACCACTCAGCGCACCTTCCATCAGGAAATGCTTTTGAACAGGACGATGCAGCAGATAACACAAGATCTTCTCAACTGAGGCCAGGGCTGAACGCACGGAGACACTTAGAAGCCAGTAGCGGAACAGTCAGGGGAAGGCATCTGCAGTGCACATGTTTGATACCCTGAGTTCTAATTTGCAAAAGTGCTGTGCACTCACAGGTGCAACTGAAATCAATGGGAACTGAAGTTTGAACATAGAAAGTGCTCTGAAAAAAAACACATCCCAGGTGTCCTGGGGCACCCAAATTAGTGGATACTTTTGACCTTAATCTCGGTCTCAGTTCCCTATCTGTAAAAGAGGGTGTTTGTGAAGCATTCAGGTACTACATTGATGGGTGCCCCAGAATAACCCACGAGTTAATTAATCCTTCTGTCTTTACAGCAGGGTTTGACTAGTGTGCGGTAAAGAAGGCCCAGCCTTACATATTGAACAAGGAGTAAACAAAATATTGAGTAGCTGCTCATAAAGTGAGCACCAAATGAGGCAGGGTTGTGTGGGGAAAATAGCATGTGATCATGCAATTAACGTCTGTATCATGATGTGTATGCACAAGGCGGCCAAATTCAGGTTGCACAGGCAGGCTTATTACTGGTATTTCCTAGCTTTTCAGTGCTTCCCCGTAATGCCGGTCCTTTCAGCATAGTTTCTGTGCGCGCTCAGTATACGCGTATAGAGCACTCCTCTAACAAAGGCTCTGTGCCCCAGGGACAGCTGCAAGCACCCTGCAGCCCTCCCTCCCTCCCGCCGAACGGAGCCGCTCAGTGGCGATGCTCACCCCATATAGAGACTCCTGAGTGCTCTGCTCCACACACACGTCGAGCTTCACCCCATGCTCAGCTCAGAAGGCTGCCGTGCAGACGGATGTTAATCCGGACACTACTGACCACCCCGTGCTGTACAAACACAGGGGGAGGATCCAGGCCTAGGCACTAACGTTACAGTGCGCCACGGCCGCCCGGGGGATCACCACCACCACAAAGAGGGGTGACTCTGAAGTTTGCCCATTCTTGCCACTCCCTGGGCGAAGAGCAGCCCTCCCATCATTTTCTCCCAGTCAACCTCCAATGCCCCATGCACACTCCTAGTCTGACATCCTGCACACCACAGGCCAGGGCACTTCCCGGGGCAATTCCTGTTGGGACTAGTGCAGACCTCTTAGAAAAACATTCCATCTGGATTTTAAAATGTCCAGTGACTGAGAATCTCCCCAGCCCTTGGGGAAGTGCCGTTTGCTAGCATCATTCTCCTCATTGTATTGTAGCATTTGGAGCCGTGTCTGAAGAACATGATGAGCCACATCTTTCTGTTGTTTATGGTAGTGCTTAGGGACCCTAAGGGAGATCATGGCCCCACTGTGCTGTACATACAGAGTAAGCAGCCACCCATCCCACAGAGCTCTCTCTTTAAATGGCCAAGAGGTGAGCCAAAGGAAATAATATCATCCCCATGTTACAGGTAAGATACTGAGGCACAGAGATTAAGCAACTTGCCCAAGGTCACCCTGGCAGTCTGTGGCAGGGCCAAGAATTAAATCGAGATCTCCTGAGTCCCAGTCCAGGGCTTCAACCACAAGACGGTCCTCCCCTCTATGAATACAGCCCCGAGCATGCTGACTGCACTCACTATTCTAAAAGCCTCCTCGCTATATTTAGGATGCAGCTCTGGCTGTAGAGAGTAGTGCGGTTCGGGTACGTCTACACTTAAAGAGCTGCAGTGGCGCTGTAGTGACGGGAGGGGCTGTCCCAACGCTGTAATTAACTCCCCTCCTGAAGAGGCAGTAGCACTGTTTACACAGCTCAGCTCAGCAACATCTCTGAGGCCTGTCCATTTTCCACACACCTGAGAGACAGAGCAATGCTGATGTACGTCTCCACTGCAGACCAGCCCTTAGTATTCCTCATTCTACTAAGTTGTATCAGAGATTTGAGTCTACAAGCGCTCAAAAAAACTCAAACGTGGAACCAAATTCAAAGCAAAGAGAGAAGGGCTGGGAACATCCTCCCTGTGGCCACAGTGCAAGCCCAGACTGTGGGAAACTGTGTCAGACACCCAATATGGTTTCCGCACAGCTAGAGAATGACTGTGTGAAATGTTTGAAAAACCCTCGATTTTTAAAAGATATAAAGTAAAAACTTTCCAAAGCCATCAATTCACTCGGACGGGTTTCACTCTCTCTGTTGTACAAGGGAATGATGATATGAGGCTTGACACAGAGGGCAATGCTTTCTAAAGGTGATTTTTATCTTATTAGTCTGTACTTGAGCTGAAGGTGAGAAACTGCCCACATTGCTGCAGTATTACAGAAAACTGCATGTCTGGTCACTTAGTACCAGCAGCTAGTCAATTTCATCAGCAGCGTGAAAGTGATGGGTCATCATGAATTTACAACAGAAAAACAACACAGCTGACAATGGTATTTGAAGCAAAGGATGTTGCCCCCTGACTCATCTACAAAGAAAAAAAAAAGAGAGAGAGAAACTAAGGGTATCAGAATCTGAGTAATATCTTTCTCAAGGAGCTGAACCCTTTCCAGAGTAAGGTACTACTATGTGAGTAAGAGAATCAGAATCTGGCCATAATTAGCATGGAAGCAGATATGGGTTAACTAGTCAGGGAATGAAACTAAGATATGGGCATTAGAGGAGCATGAGTAAATGGAACTAGTGAAGCATTGAGACAGACAGGAGAAGAGATGGGCACAGAAATATGGGGTGGACAAGAACGAGAAGACAAGACCCAGGACATCTGCTTCTGGAGAGCACAAAGAATTTCTCTCTGTTCATTCAAGCAGAGTGGAAGACAAACAAAGAAAAGCAAAAAACAATCAATAATCACCCCCAGTGCTCCTCTCTTACCAATTTTACACCAGTGTGACTCCACGGACTCAAGGGGAGTTGCTCCTGATTCATACCTGGGTTGGGGAGAGGAGAATCAGACATCGGATGTTGGAAGATGTTTCCATAACTCTAGCTGTCAGCAACAGTTTCGGCTTCTGTTAATTAAAATAATTAGAAAATCAGAGAGTCTGGTCAATATTTGAATTGCTACAGAATGAACAAAAGAAAACTCTCAAACCACACTCCAGAAAAACTGTTCGAGGAATGATTAGTTTGTGTGTGGACCCGTCACACCAGTCTGTTTTTCTGTAGTGGTTTTCCGTACTTTGCTGGTTCTCAAATCACCTGGGCCAATTTCAAACCATGTTTAGATCAGGAGCTTCTGTTCTGCCCATCCCATAACACAAGAACAAGGGGACGTGCAATGAAACTAAAAAGTGGGAAATTCAAAGCTGATAGAAGGAAACACTTTTTCACACAATGCGTAAACAAACTGTGGAACTCATTGCCACAGGATGCCACTGAAGCCAAGAATTTAACAAGATCCTCAAAAAGACTGGGCTTTTGTATATCTCACAAAAATATCCAGAGTTAGAACAGCGATGGCTTACACCTTTCGGAAGAAATATTAAACCTCAAACCCAAATACTGAACCTAAAGCTTCAGAGTTTAAGAATCTGTGACCACTAGGAATTAGAATGGCTCTGTTGCTCACTGCTTGATGACATCCCACAGGGATCACCCCCTTCTCACACATGCATGAAATCCAAATCCAGGACAACCCAGATTGTGTTACATATTACAACAGAGGTTTTTTAAAAAAAATATGAGCATATGCTTTCAAAGTTCCAAACAATCTTAGGAAAACAATATCACTGCATTGAACTATTCCCAGTGGCAATTTTACATGGAATCTTTTGAAATGCCTTTATGGATTTTTTTTAAAATATGTAACATTCCATACATGTCATTTAGGAGTTTCCACCTTAGTGGTAAAACTATAGTTAATTTCTGATCTGTTGCCTATACAAATTTACAAAAGGTGCATGCCTGGACTACTCTTTAAGGCCTGATCTTTTAAAATATTGGGGTCATGGTTATATCATTGTGCACACTAATTACCATAATTAGTTATGTGTCTGTCCAGTTATCTGATCTGTGAGCATAACTGCCATAATTGGCAGCAATTTAAACAACTCACGGCCTATCTTCCCCTTTCCTATGACAGTTTTTCTCCGCATTAGATCCTACACATCGAGATGCCTCTCCACTGAAAGTTGTATTTCCTTTACAGGGATGTATTCAGTTCAGCCCACACAGAGAATCTGACCCTGCAAAAACACCACACGTGCCTGGAACACTATCAGAAAGCCAAGCATGCTAACTCCACAGCAGGCTTGCTATCTATGGGGGAACCTAGATTAACATGAGAGAGATCCCACCTTCGAACACTTCCAGCTCTGCTACTAGCAAGTGTGGGGCTGCTCCAGAACTGGGGGTCAGGGCTGGCTCCCACCTTTCTGACTGCTCCATGACCCCTGAAGGAAGCTGCCTCTCCATACAGACTGAGAAGTTCACAGGAGCCTCTGATACCCCAAGATTGTTATTTCTTGGTATGGACACCAGTATGAAACAAAACTACACTGGAGAATCACAAAATCATAGGACTGGAAGGGACTTTGATAGGTCATCCAGTCCAGCTAAGTATTATCTAGACCATCCCTGACAAGTGTTTGTCTAACCTGTCCTTTAAAACCTCTAATGGAGATTTCACAAACTCCCTGGGTAACTTGTTCCAGTGCTTAACCACCCTGGCAGGTAGGAAATTTTTCCAAATGTCCAACCTAAACTGCCCTTGCTGCAGCTTAAGCCCCTTGCTTCTTGTCCTATCCTCAGTTGTTATGAACAATTTATCACTCTACTTTTTATAACAGTCCTTTATGTACTTGAAGACTTATGTCCCCCTATCAGTCTTCTCTTCTCTTCAGTTCCCAAACTAAAGAAACCCAATTTTTTCCATCTTTCATCAGCCATGTTTTCTAGGCCTTTAGTCATCTTGGTTGCTTTCCTCTGGACTTTCTCCAATTTATCCACATCTTTCCCCAAGTGTGGGGCCCAGAACTGGACACAATACTCCAGCTGAGGCCTTATCAGTGCTGAGAAGAGTGAAAGAATTCTTGTATCTTGTTTATGCTAATACATCCCAGAATGATGTTTGGATTGTTTGCAACAGTATTACACTGTTGATTCATATTTAGTTGAGATCCACCAGATGCCTTTCCACGGTACTCCTTCCTAGGCAGTCATTTCCCATTTTGTATGGATGCAATTGATTGTTCCTTCCTAAGCAGAGTACTTTGCATTTGTCCTTATTGAATTTGTCAAGATCATTTTAAATTCTAATCCTGTCCTCCAAACCGGTTGTAACCCCTCCCACCTTGATATTGTCCACAAAATGTAAGTGTACTCTCTATGCCATTACCCAAATCATTTATGAAGATATTGAATAGAACCGGACCCAGAACTGAGCCCCACAGGACACCACTCAATTCCCCAGGTTGTCCTTATTCCCCTTTGTATAGCTAGGTACCAGTTTGCCCTTTTCCTGTCCTCTGGGATCTTTCCCATCCTCCAGCCTAGACCATTGGGATCCCAGAGGTAATTCAACCAGTTACCACCCTTACGCTATAGCTAATTTGCATGCAACAATTTCATTGGCTGTATAAGGGAGACTACACCGATCATACATTACTTGGCTTAACTGCTACACCCATACAACAGCACAAGCTTTCAGCATCTAGTGAATATTTAATTATTGATACAAAGGTGAAGGGCTCCAGCAGGAGGAAGACAGATTGACTCTAGTCCAGGGCTTAGGGCACTCACCTGGCATGTTGGAGACCCAGGTTAATGTCCCTGCTCTGAGCCAGGCAGACTTAAACCTTGGTTTCCCACATCTCAGATGCCTGCCCTATCCGAATATTGGCTGTTCTGGGGCAGAGGATCGCTAATTTTGAAAGTGCTCAGATTCATTCAGATGCAGAATGAAAACAAATGTTGAAACCTTAAAATGTTTCACTAAATGGAATTCTTGTTTTCTGGCCAGCCCTAGCCGGTCTGCCCAGAAAGGAGGGGTGAGGGTGGACCCTGCACTGCCTTTCCATGGTGGGGGGGAGCCATTTGGCTACCATTTGCACTGAGTCCTGAAGAGCCCATCAAAGGCTTAGTTTGAGAGAGTGATTTTTTCTTCCCTGGCTCGCAGCTCTCTCCCCACCTAGACTGATACTCGGTAGCTGTGTTTACTCCCAGCTTGGCTGGTTCTCTGAGTTGTTTTTGACCATTTTTACTCTCTGGCATAGAGATGTGTCTGCAATGCAGCTGTTCTAGGGTTTCTTGCTCATTTTTACTTCCTCATTAAGGAAACAGGTTAATTTTCTTCTCCGGAAAGAGGACTGGAGAGTGTTGCTGGAATGATTTAACAGGAACCACAAAGAAACTACCTTTGCATCATGTAGGTATACGCAAGAAAGCAGGACAGAGGATAACTGGACAACCATGGCTTTGTGTTCATCAGCTACCTAATAAATGCGTTTGCTCCATAAACATCACCAATGACCAAGCAGAAAAGTTCACTTCCATTAATAAAAAAAATTTTGTGCCAGGCTGCAGTGCTCTAGTGTTAATCGCACGATAGCTGAACACGAAACACAAAATCTGGTTGATTATAACATGATTTTTAATACCTTCCCCTGGAAATTTGTTACTCTAAAAGCCCCATCCCAATTCATGCAGCTGGATGACACCTGGATGATGGTTTTTCCCACGACCCATTCTGCCACACTACAACTAATTCATAGGATAAATGTTTTTCAGCACTAGAAGGTAATTCATCTAAAAGGCTTGATCCTGCATAGGGACCAAGGCTCACACACACAAGCACAAGGTTACCAATAGTGAAAATGGGATGGCCAGGGGCAAGCACTGCTGGCCGCTGATCCCACTGCTGGGAAAACAGGTTACTCTGATTTGCAAGGCCGAAGAGAAGGGCGTGTAACCAAGCCCCCCATTCATATGAAGAGCAGGGCACTGACTCCCCGGCCTCCTCAGAGAAACACAAACCCTGACCCTTCATCCTGAGCCGGAGAGCAAGGGAGCTCCACTTGCTTCTGCTCAGAGCCGAGGAGTATGCCTATTGCCTAACCTTGCTTGGGTCCATATAAATCAACAATGGCCCATACACAGCATGGTGAAAGCTCCTGTGATGCAGCTACCAACTAACCTCACGCCTTTGGGGAGAATTTCCTTCCTCATTCCAACAAGTGATCAGTTCACACCCTTCTCCACCAAGATTAATGCCTGTGATTTCTAGCCTCGCTACTGTTACAACTGCGTTGTCAGGCAAATCCAAAGTGAGCCCCTAGGCACCGTCCTCTGGTCTGCAAACTGGCCAGAAATGTCTGGGTAAGAATTATCCGTGTGCAGCAAAGCTCTCTGCTAGAGAGAAAGTTACCCCCCTCCCCAGCATGGGGGGAGGTGGCACAGAGATGGCAAAGTGGGTAGCAGAGCAGTACAGGAACCCTCCTCCCCGCCCCTGAGATCCTCCAGCCGCCCTCAACTGCATCCCAAGGTTACTTTGAATCTTGCTAGGATAAACGGACTTCACCGTTTAGGGTGCGCAACAGACACCTGGCTCCATGGATATATGTTACATTAAGAACAACATGGTAAGCATATAGTACACGAACATTTTATTATAATGAATATCAGTGAGCAGAAATCAATAAAAGTTAAACATCGTCCTAGGAACGGGGAAGACAATTGCTATCAAGGACCATGCAAAGACACACTAAACGGCTGCTGTCAAGAGTCGGCAGTATATTTAAATAAACTACGTACATCATTCTGACAAGCTCACCAGCTTTTACATACTATGTGAAGGACGCTGTATATCCTCAAACATGACACTCCATGGTATTGGGGTATTACCCATGACGTGTTAATAATACATGGTACACGCAGAGGGTCTGGGCACCTCACAGACATGGGTAACATGCTATAGGTGGCTCTGAGAACGACCCTAGGTGTGGCAGATGATTTAAGCCATTTAGACTGCAACAACCTAACAAGTGATTTGTTAAAACATCATTTATTAACAGTTCAACGTTACCCTTAGCAGAAAGCATGACGGGAGGGTCTCTGGCCAACAGCCAGCTTGGCTCAAACTCCCCTTCACCCACTTGGATGCTTTCAGGGCACTCCGTGACCGTACTATATATGGGACTGCCCAGCTGGCAGGCTCAGACTCTGGCCTTGAGCTGGTGTTGGGTGCCAATGGCATTATTACTTCTGCTGCATCTTCCGCACCCCCAGCAAGAGAATCCCTGGAGCCATTGTTAGACTGACTTCAGAGGAAGCTGCTAACCAGCCTTTATCCCTGACTATTGTTCTGAAGATGCGCCCATAATGTGCCGTGTCCCACTGAAGAAGATTAACAGGAATTTGGAAAAGGGACATGGAAATAAACATCCCAGTTCTGTTTTCAGAAAGGGAACAGATCAGCAATAGGGGGCACAGCATAACCCCGGGATAGTGCAGAAACATTGCTTGGGACAAGCACTCTCTGGAATGGAAAAGGGGACATTTTCCCATGTTGGGATGGCAACAGTGTTTAATCACAATAAGATTGTTCCCAATATAAACTGTCACTACTGCATATGGTCTGTGACTACGGTGCTTTGGGCTCTGTAGACATAACGGGGTTAGGAAAACGTCGGCTCTTCACTGTGAAGCACTTTGAAAATACAAAGAGCTGCATCAGTGCTAAGCATTAATGTTTAAAAACAATATAGAGTGTTACAATAATAACAGCCCAATTCCCTTTCCCCCATGCAAAGAGCAGGTGTGCCCGCTCTGCCGGGGAGGGGCCAGTGTGAGAGAGACGGGCCGGTGCCCTCCCCTGAAAGCCAGCGTGAGAACTTGGCACAACCGTGCCCCTGCTCCGTGCTCATCTGAGACCTCCCCAAACACAACTCTTCTCATTCCATTAAACCACCCACGTTTCCTCCCGCGTGGTCCAGGGCACTCAGTCAGGACCACTGCCACACCAGTGTCACACTGAGTAGTCATGGGAGTTTGTGCACCCTCAGCCCCTACTGACCCAGTTCGCATTTGCTGGCCCTTTTGTGATGGCAGACGATAAGTCTCGGCTGTAAGGGATTTGAAAAGTCTGCATCGGCTTCTCTGTTCAAAACCTCCGCAGTACCTCACCGCAAGGCAGGGGGAGCATATTTCCACTGAAGTCCCACATGTTTCAGTTAAAGGTAGAAACTCCCCAACCTGTTAAGCGTCTCTGGAGTAGGGATAATGTGACGATCGTGTGATAGTCAGTGAGAAGCCAGCTCTCCCTGCTACCCCACTCACTGGAAGTGGGAGTGGAAAGAGCCCAATATCCTGCAGGCTCCCGGATTTCATACCCCACAGTGCTTAATGGGAAGGAAACACTGCAATGCCTTTGATATACAAAATGTTCTGCCTGTGGGGAGCTCTCCCTTCAGGCAGGAAGGCTATCTCCTCTCCCTGAAGAGCCCAGCTGCAGGGACCTGGCGGCGTAGGGTCACAGATAACAGGGGGGCTTCGCTGGTTTGGTTATGCATGGGAATTTCCACATTCAAGCTTATCCACCCTCAGCCTGGCACCTCTTGGCAGTCCCCCATTTCTAGCATACTGTGCCTATGCTCAGGACACCGGAAAGAGGAGGCTTGTCCTTCACTGAAGAACTTTACGGTGTCCAATCCAGCAGACATCAGAATTTTCTTTGAAAACTTTTTTTTTTGTTTTTTTGTTTTTTTAAAACACCACCTTGCCCTTTGACAAACAAGCTAGCGAGAGCAAACAGCCACGATGACATTGCTCTCCTAGAAATACAAAAAACTCCATCTCTCTTTGCAGGACTTCTCTCTGATGGAATGACATATCCTATTCCTTTGATATATTCAGTGACCTAGGCAACCAATTCTTCAAAGCAGGCCACAGCTCAGGCTGGAATTGCACAAACAATGACCAAGTATAACCAGGGCCGGCTCTACCATTTTTGCAGCCCCAAGCGGAAAAAAAAAAAAAAAAAAGCCGCCCGGACTGCGCCACCCCAAGAATGGACGGAATGCCTCCCCTTAGCATGTGCCACGCCAGACACGTGCTTCCTCTGCTGGTGCCGGCGCTAAGTATAACAAATGCCAACCCTCCGGTTACAGCACAAGGGGAAGCATCTCCTCTGCCCAGAAACGCCGTAACATCACCCTAACAGCATGTTGGGGAACGTTTTTAAGACCCACTTTTGAATGGGAGCCTAATTTCCCAGAATGCAACCCTTTCGGCTCTGTTAACTTTGCTTTCCCTCCATGAAATCACTTCCCATTTAGGTGAGGGGTGCAATCATTATTCTGAATTCTCTCAACATCGTTCACTCAAAACCAACCCTGCCCAGCCTTGCTCTCCCCAAGCACCGGCGACATCACTTCTTCACAAACTGCCCACAGAGCTGGTCCTGACAGCGGAGTCACTTCTGGGCAGCATCACCTTATACTGGAAGGGAAGTGTTTACAATTGGGGGCTTCCTAGACTCCTTGCCTCTTCAGTCCTACTCCTCCCCCAGACGCACTAATCTCCTTCCAAAGGACAATCCAGCTGAGAAGGCCACCCTGCAGGGCTACCGTGGCATCTGGCAGCCTCTCTGAAGATGTACTGCAGCAAGATGCTGCTAGAGAGATGGCACATTGTCAGTGCAATACATCAACCGCCATGCAGCAGGCAGGAACAGGAGCCCAGGAAACGTCCTTTACAATAACTTACAAAATAAAAGCTTATGCGAACTTTGTTGGGGATTGAGTGCTTTTGCTGCATGAAGGATCAGAGGGCTGTCACAAGGAAGTCACATCAATTGAGGCCAGCGAGTATAATACAAAGCTGTATCCACTGTGTCGAAGTATTTTACATTTGTTCACGGCTTTATGATACAAGAAAATTCAGACAACTCAAAACCAAGGGGAAAGAGAAACAAGCCACAGGAAATAAGTGAAAGGGAACCTGCAAAGCAGAGCATGCCAACCAGAGGAGAACCATGCAGAGCCAGCAATGACACCAGTCTGTCCCTAGCTGTGTCACAAGCCCGTCACTGGAGTTCCCTTTCCCCATTCCTGGCTGATCTGTCAGTCAACTTCGGCTGTCTTGGCCTGGGTCTTCTACTTTTAAAGTGATTAGCTCTGGTAAGTTCTCTGACCAAGATACCTTACAAGGGCCATCATTTTCAGAAAGCACGAAGCACCCACCTTCTGAAAATCAGGCCCCTTAGAATGATCTGAAGCTGGGCACCCAAAATGAAGGCATCAAAAATGACCAATTGTGTTAGGAAATCTCGTCCCCTCTGCCATGTGAACAAGGGGCCCACTTGACCTGGCCGTAGCCCTCAGCCATTGCTTAGCCTGCTTATGCCTAGCACCAGCTCTGCCGTCAAGTGCATGGTGTTCTTTTGCATTATGCAAAACGTTGTCCCTAAGTTGTATGGTCAGAGGGATACACACACTTTTTCAAATTTCCCTTATGCACGGTTATTTCTTTGGGAGGCGGGCTGTGACGCTGGCAGTACAGGTGCCAGCTCATGCCAGGATCCCCGTGTCTCAACTGAACGCTAACTAGCTGGAATGAGTCTGGCTCACCTGAGTGTCAGTGTCGTTAAATAGGCATTAGAAGTATAAGAATGTGTTTAGTGCTTAGACTGTATGGAAGGATTGTGGGTGGCCACCTGCATTTCTCTCACTTATAACAGCTGTATCCCATTACTGTAAGGGAATATTTGAGCAGCTGCATTGTGTGCCACTGTGACTGTGTAAATCACCAGACAGGAGAGAGACATTAAGTAGTACGAAGCGCTGGTCTCCAACAGAAGGTGTTACGTCCTGCCCAACAGGAAAAGACCAGATGAGCTATTGTGGGATGATAAAGGGGACAAAGGGCATTGGTTGTTCTGCCCTTCCCCCAGAAGAATGAGGCATGCAAGTGGTTTCCTCCCAACACCTGAGTTTGCAGCTCAGAGCACAAGGGAGCAGGGGGACAGAAACCCCTTACAAGGAGGAAATGTATCTTTCTGCTGCTTGGACTCTGAGGGCTAGATTTATTAGGCACATGTGAGGTCATAAATGCTGTCACACCGCACTGTAAGAGAGACAAGGTGGGGGAGAGAATATCTTTTATTGGACCAACTTCTGGTGGTGAGAGAAACAAGCTTTCAGCCACACAGAGCTCTTCCTCAGGTCTGGGAAAAGTACCCAGAGTGTCACCTTTCCCAGACCTGAAGAGCAGCTCTGGGTAAGCTCAAAAGCTTGTCCCTCTAACCAGCAGAAGATAAGTCCAATATCTTGGTCCAATAAGATATTCCCTCCCTCACCTTGTCTCTCAGATATCCTGGGACCGACACGGCAAACATGGAAGATATCATGGCAAGGAATCAAGTGGGCATTGTTCAGTAAAAGAATATTGTGAGTAGCCTACTATGCTTAGATATCATGACAATGAGCAAGACAAAAATATACCTGGACATAGCTGGCTAGTGTCCTCCCCACTAATCCCACCTTCCTAGCTGGTGCTGACTGGAAATATTCTTGCAACCGGAGGACATCTCTGGTCCCAGGGCACTACGTGTTTTCTTCTCCCTGGGCATATTGATTTGAACAGCTGGGGGAGGCGAGCAGTAGTTATCCAAGATCAGCAGCAACTCGATCTTTAATTCACTAAACAGTTCGGTAAACCTGTAACAAACAGTTTAAAAGAAAAGACCAAAGCTATTGGGTAACAAAAGAAAGGAAAACAAATGGACCTAAAAATCGGGACAGATTAAAGACAAAGATTCTTAGGACTCCAGAAGGAACAGAAACAAAGGCCTTAATGTTGTACAAGCTTCTTATTAATCCTAAATTCAACTATGACATACCCAGGAGTTAAAGGTGATCACAGCCCCAGGGGAACGCCTGCAGGCTGCCCCAGCAACACGCATCCTCACACTATGGCATGTAATGCTGACTGATGACACAAGTTTCCAGTACACCACAATGATAACGATATCACAACAATCACCAGGTCAGGCGACCCACTGCCCAACTGCAGCTGAAATATATTCACTCTACCAGAGCCAAAAGTACTTTAAAAAGATGCACAGGTTACTGGAAACGGTGGTAATCACGAGCTCAATACATGAACTCAAGAGCCACAACAAGCTAACACACTCTTGGTAAGACTCCCACTCATAGACAGTAAACGCTTTTTTATCCGGCATGTTGGGGGATTGGGGGTGCCAGTAAGTGAAAAATACCAGTTAACTAAGAGGGAGGGAGTTTGGGTAGGGGAGGAGGTGTGGGGCTGGGGGTTGGGGCACAGGAGGGAGTGCAGGGGGCAGGCTCTGGGAGGGAGTTTGGATGCAGGAGGGGGCTCGGGGCAGGGGGTTAGGACGTGGGAGGGATTTCAGGTTGCCAGATTCAAGGGGTGCTCATCTCGGGCGGCTCCCCGCAAGCAGCGATCTGTCCCTGATGCTTCTAGGCAGAGGCACAGCTAAGAGGCTCTGCACGCTGCCCCTGCCCCGAGCACTGGCTGGAAACCTTCACCATCAGCATATGGTATCCAGTAGTCTTTTGTCTCTTTGTTAACATTTACCCTTTAGTGGGTCACAAAGATAAAGGCCAAACATTTTTTCAGAAGTGAGTGCCTAAAATTAGACTCCTAAATCTGTATTTTAGCATCTATGTAAATAGTTTGATTATCAAAAGAGTTGAACAGTCCCCTTGAGGGCACTGATTTAGGTGCCTAAATATGGACCTAGGAACCTAACTTTATGGACCAATTTTTTTAAAATCTTGGCCAAATTCTTCACCTACTTAACTCACAAATAACAAAGCGCCTAGGTGTACAGGAAACCACTCTGACAAATCAGTCTGTCAAGATCACCCGAAAAGTATCCCTGACCATACAAGAACACTTCCATTCCACATAGGCGCCTCTGTGAAGCAAGTTATAGTCACCACTTTGCGTGCTGGCTTGTGACGTATTTCTGTGTTCCGACATTTAAAAACAGAAGTTGATGGTCCTTAGAATAAATATATCCTAGAATAATAACCATCATCACACCCTTCATAGTGATTGCGCCACCCCTTCCATGACATGCCAAAACATTCTTCCCCTCTGATCACCTGTTGAACTTAATGGCCCTATTTAATATCAGTGGCAATTGTATGGGTTGGGGAAAGAATCTAACCTGCACAGCGGTGGAGAGTAACTTTTTGGTTTGAAGAGACCTGAAATTTGTCCGATTGGTTTGGCATTGCTGGATGTCCACTGCTTACCCAATGCTTCTGGGGGGAAGTTCCCTCTCCGGACAGCTTTCCCAGATCCCCCAGCAAGTGCATAACATATGTCTTTAGCTCTTTCCAGTTTAATCCTTTGCTGTTCAACCTGTCCCGTGGACCCACGTCACAGTAAATCTGCATTGGCACATGCATGGTCTCATGGACAGTGCTCGCCTGTTCCTTGTTCTACCAAATGGCTTGCCCAGCACTGTTGCCGTGTGGGCAGAAATAGAATCACATGTTCATAAACCTCCAGGTTTCCCTTTCCTCTATTATTCCAAATACTGTCTGTGTGACACAGGGGTTTCTAGAGAGGCCATGAGGAGTACAGACGCTTGATGTCAAACCTTCAACTCTGCCCAAGCTGCTCTGAAGAGGAAATGGACCTTGTCGTATTCTAGGGCCGAACACTTCACACTCTGTGATCCATAAGCAATTCCACAGTCCCACAGCTGGTTCAGCTTTGGCATCACAATGAAGTGTACTTATTGCGGGATGAAGATGCACCATCCACATGGCACAAGGAGATTTATGTCACCCATCTTCTCTTGATAACTGAGCAGTTAAGCTCCAAGGCGCACACGCTTAGCGTTTATCCAAATGGATCAAATAATATCTTGGGCAATAAAACCTACATTGAATAAATTGGTAAGTACAGCGGCACTCATTAAAAACAAACATCGAAAAGCAATAGACTTGTAAAAATTGGATATCCCTTCCCCGTCCCCTAATCTATCCAGTCTCTTACAGATAGGCTTCTGAATGGATTTCTCTCTCTCAAAACACAACTCTTCCTCTCCCTGATATGATATGCTTGAATTATTCTTTGCTTTGGGGAGCCATGTTATTAGTTCTTCAATAGATTTATACGCACAAAACAACCAAGGGATTAGGAGGATGTAGAATTTTGTCTAGAGAGCACCCTGTTTTTTGTATTTTCTTTTTTGTTTATATTCTGTTTGGTTTGGTTTTGGGGGGAGGTTATAAGAAAGTAAAGCATGGCAAATTTGGAGTAAAATGTTTTTGGGTTTTAGTTTAAACTTTTCTCAGTGCAGTTTCTTTTTCAAAGACCAGGAGCCAGACTTGGGAATGTTATTACAGTAGAATCCTGAGGCCCACCCTTTTCACACAAGGCTAAAGCATAGATGCCATATATTGCATATGAGGAAAGATACATTTGTATTAGTGAGGGGTACCTTAAAGTATGTATTCGTCCAGCAGCTCAATTTAACATTCCCAATTCGACATCATTTTTAACTGAGCTCTGCCATGCCTTCCCAATCCGGGATGCATCACAGATGCTAGGAACACTGTGAAGAATGTCTAAATGAATGCAGTATCAGGAAATGTATGCTTAAAAAAAGTAACATTTAAGCTGCTGCCAGAAATATGTATTTAAATAAATAATGGACATAATGTTTATAACTTTCTTCTTTGGAACCTGACTTTCTACCACTAGCTACAGCCAATGTAGGTTGCCCGAAAAGTGATATTTTTTCAGTCGAAGTAAAAAGGCATACCATCGTCTCTGTAAAAGAGCTTCTATAACTTTGCTGATCCTGTGAGAAACTTCCATTTGTTTCTATGGCAATAGAAAGCATTGTGGTGCTCTTGTCACAATTATAGCTTCTGAAGCTCCCGTGAAAGGAATGGCTCCCAACTCAGGCAACCAAAGATTAGCATGGTTGTTATTCCAACTTCATGGACCAGCTGCCAAGCAAATCCTTGGTTTAAAAAACTGAAGGGACGGTTTATTCCTGAGACTTCTGTATGAGTATGCCATGCAGCACACTACACACCCCACTACCGCCATACAACCCACTTGTGACTTGGAATTAGGCTCCCCTCCTTTCAAAATGACAACTTGCATGTGAACAATGATGAGCCTCTTTCTTGGGTCACGACAGGCTTCTGCTGCCCTACATGCGCCAGTCACCCGTTCATGACCTAGAGCCTCTCTTCAGAAGTGGGGCTTCATTGCAGCCACTAGTTTAGCCTTGAGGTTTTCCCATCCAAGTACCAGCCCAGTACCTGCTTAACGTAAGAGATCCCACACATTCACAGCCTGGGTGGTAACGAGGTATAATGTGTGCGCTGAAACCGAGATATACTATCGTGCTAGGAGTGTTTATGATTCCCCATTAACCAGTATGCACCAGCCACAATGGATACTCATGACCATGTCTGAACTGGTGTCTGTTAACTTAACTCCATTTTCAGAATCCTTAATTTTCAGTTGCCCTGCTGAAGAGGTTTCATGTGCATGACGACTCGAGAGGACTGATGGCAGGACAGGGCAATTTTATTTTTGGAGTGAGAATACAGGCTGATTTTTATTTACCTTTTTTTAGACAGACACATGTATGTCATGCCGCAGAGAGCAAAAATTATAAACCTGACTTCCCTATAACTCAACATATATTGAGTAGACAGATCTCCACCTCAGCCCACAACTTTTCTAGGTGAAACAGTGGAGAATCACACCCAAGTGAACCCAGGCAATAGCTTAATGATGTAGCCTACACCATTATCCCCCTTGTTTCATTTTGAACGAGACATCACCAAAAATACAGTGTGAAAGAAAAGGCCTTACATAAACGTAATAATGTGTTTCTTAAACAGGCTTCATCTTGATAGGTTTTAAAATAACTTCTCTATCAAGAAGAAGTTTCCAGAAGATCAGATGTTTGAATTATAACCAGCTCCTAAATAGAAACATGTCTATAAATTCTCTTGTTTGTAAGATGACATCAATCATAAAGACACACTTATTTTTAATTTTGCTGCTGGATGAATGTTGAATGGGTGTTGAAAAAGACTCATAGCAATCAGCTATTTTACAGAATGTTTTTTATACTGAATGGTCTGTAAATTAAGGAGACGATGTCCTCTCAAGACCATTTCACCCAGATAAGACCATGCCAGCTTCCGAAAAAATAGTCTCCTGGATCCAGAGATTTGATATTGGGAGGGGGGTGGGCACAGACTTACAGTCTCTGCAGTATGGTAAATGCCACATTTTTAAATTGCTGATTTAAGCGGGACTTTTCTAAGTTGACTCTCAGCAAATTTGAGCGACTTTGAATCTGAATACTAATACTGAACTTTCTGTACCTACCCGTCGGCATAGATACTCCACCTCCCCGCTGTCTCTGCCGGGGGGTAGGTTGGTGTACCTGCGTCACTCAGGCTTCAGAGTCAAGCTTCTGACTACCAAACTAGTTCTGTCCAAGTCTGCATTATAACATCTCTGTTCGGGGGGAGGGAGGGAGCGCGTACTAGGAAAGAATTGGTCACCACACAAGAATTGAAATTCTAGGGGGAATCTTTATTATTGGCTCTGGAGTTTTGGTTCAGAATTATTTAATTTGGTTTCAATACTTAGGGATTCAACCAATTCCAAATTAGAGATTTGATTAACTTTGGTAAAATTCTTTAGTTGGCAATTATAACCAGACAGACAGACACCTCAGAATGTATAAGGGACTGGTTATTTTTAGTATTCATTTGGTGATTTAACTTCAATCCAAAATTAAGACTAATTAGTTAATTTGACCTTGATCAGATAACGATTGAACATTTGTAGAGCTTTACTCAATTTAGTTCAATGCTATCAAGAGTCGTTTTAACTTAGTGATCTCTTCTCTTGGTTTTATTTCAGTGTTTTAATAAAATTTATTAAAGGATGCTGCAACAAGCACCATGGGTCCAGAATGATTGAGGGGACACCACCCAGTCAACCTAAAAGCAGGATCCTTCATTTTTGCCAATATATAAATGATCTGCAAGTGTATTTGTTTACAATTTAGTGTCCTCCGTTATCCCACTTACATTGTTATAGACCTGTCTCTGACTGGTTATCCTTAACGAAAATCATATCAAGTAATTAACTAAATCCAAACTATAGCTAGAGGAGATTTCTGCTTCTATCCTCTGCTATAATAAAGGAAGTCCCCTTTCTGAAATAAACACCATTACTCCTTTCTAGATGGTTGGAACAGTTACTGGTGAGCATCTCTTTGTACAATACTGTATATAGGCAATTGAAAATTACAGTAATATATATGTATATGTAGCAAGTCCCTCTGGATAATTTACACTTTCCCCAGACTGTCTCAAACTGAGCCACCATGTTTGACGCCTTTACCAAAACTCCTGCTTCTTTAATTTCACAGCAACGACTCACTGGTCTGATGTTGTGATTAAATTCTTAGCATCACCACTTGCAGGATCAATATTTCCAATGGTGGCATGTGGTTAAACGAAGACGGGTGTCTGAGGTAGGGCTGGTCAAAAGTTAATGCTTCCACCAGGCACCGTGGCAGCTCAGCAAGAGGGGAGAGGCAACCCTAGTGCATCATGGGATATATAGTCTGTCTCCAAGGAGCCCCGCCCAGAGAGGAGAATGAGGGCATGAGGCACTGAACCACAACTCCCATGAAGCACTGCAGTGACATTTCCACATTGACATTTTCAGTTTTCAGCCAAAAAGTTGAGTTTTCATTTTTCACTGGGAAAAAAAAAATCAAAATTTTCTGTACAAAATTTCAATCTTTTTTTTTCCCCAGGCGTAAAAACAATTTTCCAACCTGAAGAGCTGGGTTCTGTCCCCAATTTACCCACAAACACCCCACATGATTTGGCACCTCTCTAGTGATTCACTTGCCTCATCTCCATTTCTCTAGAATGCAAACAATGGACCATAAGGATGGCTACCAAACCTCCACAGCACAAACCAAGAAATGATATGGTAATGTCCTTTAAAAGCTAAAGGGTATGTCGATAGAGTGACCTCATTCCCAGCTCACCTGCCCAGCCTCAGGAAGCTAGCACACTAAAAATAGGAGTATAGCCACAGGACTCTGGCTGCAGCGAGCAGCAGGAGAGGCTAGAGGCCCTGAATACAAACCCATCTGGACCCCCTGGGCACCTACTCAGACAGTGAACCCAGGCCACTGCTTGCACTACCACAGCTACTGACTCTATTCGATGGGAGCTAGCGTGAGGCTGTCTCCGCAAGCCGGGAATCACCCCCCAGCTCCGAGCAGAGATGTAGCTAAAGTGTCAAGTAGAATTCCTGAAGGGATGATGTGAGGGCACTCTTCAGGCATTTACTATAACTTATGTTCAGTCACTCAAGTGGAAACGGAGTGATGGAAGTCTATTTCTCTGTCTTGCCCTCCTTTCCTCAGCTCCTGCACTCCAGTGCAGCTCGGCCTGACTGGAGGATCTATTAGCCGTAGAAAACATCCTCAAAATGCACCTAGAACATGTTGGAGGCTTCAGGGGTGACCTCAGCTGGGTTCAACAAAAAATGAAAAACCTGTTCCTGCCTATGTTCTTATCAGTAAATAAATAACTGATTGGCTGTATGGCGCGTGCTCCCGCACAGTGCTACAGAACTGCGACCTGGGACTTGGCCCCAAATACATCGTTTGCAATTCAAGCTAATCAATGCCGGCCAATACAGCCGCACTACATAGCCTTTATTTTCCCGACTGATTATGGTGTTGATGCAGGTTAATTTCACACAACCACCATGTTCTGCAGAACAATCAGCAGCGACACACAATAGCTGTAGTGCTGACTGGCAGGTGTACAAATGGTATTTACTAGCTAGCCAACCACAACCTGCACTGCACTGGCACATCGCTGGGGTGTGGTTTACTAAACAAAGCACTGGCCGCAGCTCACTGTATTGCCCTTAGTGCCTCCCGGGCCCTTCCCAGCACAGGGAAGATGGACGGATTATAAATAGGGTTTTCCCCAAGTTTAGCTGTAAAAAAAAAAAACATTTTGTAAGACTGGCTGAATTAACTAAGGTCCTTCTGTTTGTAACAACACAACCAGTGCAGGAGGAGCAGTGAGTGTGTTAACACAGGTCACTCAGGCACTGGAGAATTAGTCATGGTTCACTTTCCCCCAGAACTAGTCAAACTTCTTTCCCAACGTACAAAGTGCCGAGATCCCTTTGTGGATTAGAGGCTCAGTTTTGCCTTCGGTTGCACAACACCTGTCAGTGATGTCTAACTGGCCCCGTGGGTGGTGCTGATGTACAGGTGCCACTCTGCAGGCATGCTGCTGGCCAGGTTGTTGGCCATGCCCACAGTCCAGTGAGTGGCAGAGGCATGCACCAGGGGGGCAAGCAGGGACACCCCCATAATCATTGGGGGCACAGGACTCCTCCAGCCCCAGGGCCGTGGTAGCGGGGAGAGCGAGCTCCTTCCAGAGTCAGGACAGGGAGGGGAGAGAGATCCTGCTGGAGCTGTGGGGGCCCAAAATGGGCCCCCCCAAAAGGGGTCAAGGTTAAATTTCTGTGCACAGCCCTGGTGAGTGGAGTGGTTTCCAAACTATTCTTCCCCGGGCACCAGTGCACTGATGGTGTTGCGCTGACCCGTGTGCACCCCTTGCTGCCTTACCAGCAGGCGTGGATTGGACTAGCCAGGCACAGTCCTTGCCTGCAGAGCGAGGGAGGACACTCGGGGGCGGGTGCCTGCTGGGCTTGCAGTTCCCCTTGCAGTCAGCCACTGCATTGGAGACTCAGGACTTCAACCAAAGGCAGAGTTTGTTTTGCGGCCCCCAGCCCTATCCCTGCATTGCAGAAGGTTAGGGGAGAGCCTCCCACACGGTCGTAGGGTCCAAGTGAGGAACGTTCGATCGGTCTGATGGTTCAGGCTCAGGACTGGGACTCCAGAGACTGGGGTACCGCTCCCTGCACGGCCAAGCCCTCGCGTTGGGGTTGTGGAAGCAGAAAAAGAACGGACAGGAAGGAGATGCAATGCATGACAGTTTGTTAGCAAAAGTCAGGCTAACTGTAACACTAAACGTGAAATTTGTAGAAGCGAGGATTGTGTAAGGCGAGTGGAAAAGAACTGTGTGAGAAGTTGTTGCGACCTTGTGTAGTTAATGTGTAGAAAATATTGTATGTAAACTAAAGTCAAAACAAGTAAGACAAATAAAATATCAAAATGGCCTAAGTATAAACAAAATGCAGCTGTTGCTTATCATGGTCTGTAATGAAAGGTATAAAGGTTTGCTGTAATTGTTTACCTGGTGAGAGACCTGTTTAGCTCTCTCCCTCTACGCAATTGTTAAAAAAAACAAAGTATCTGGCTTGCTGTACCCAAACAAAAAGTGAGAACTCTGTTATTCTCCGACAGGTGAGTCATTTCACCTCTGTGCATCAGCCCCCCAATCTGTTATAATAAGAGATATCCCATCTCCTAGACCTGGAAGGGACCTTGAAAGGTCATTGAGTCCAGCCCCCTGCCTTCACTAGCAGGACCAAGTACTGATTTTGCCCCAGATCCCCAAGTGACCCCCTCAAGGATTGAACTCACAACCCTGGGTTTAGCAGGCCAATGCTCAAACCACTGAGCTATCCCTCCCCCCATGGGGAAAATAATCCCTCCTTTTGCCGTCTCTGTTATACACTATCCACTCCTTGGGGCAGAGGCCGTCTCTCATTCTGTGCCCAGAAAATGAATGGTGGCCACAGCATATGGCCACGGGGAATTACTTCCAAAGTAGCGAAAGCCATCCACAGAGCACATATTGGAGTTCAATCAAAGTAAGCAACCATAGACTATTAAACTACATGGAACTGGGCTGAGAAATCTGGTTTCTGCAGTAATACAAGCAACAATAATAAAGCATTTGATAATCTGCACCAATCATTTCACTCTGCTGTTCAAACTTGCTGGGCAAAGTGACCAATTACTGGCTTCCAAGATATTTAGTCCCCGCCTAGCTATGCACCACATTTTCTCCAGTTGGATTCTTTCTTTAGCATTTGAAATGATTATGGAAAAAGTTAATTGGATTCAACAGACATCTGCCGAACACACAAAATTACCTGCATCTGTGCCTAAGCTCGGTTCATATTGGACAAGAAAGTCTGCAGGGTCTTTCCCGGGAGACCCACTTCGGGCTTGTTCTGGGCTTCAGCAGCCCACGCACCCTTGTGAATGGCACTGGGGTGAATTTCATCCTTTCTGGACTCACACCAATACAATGGAGAGCCAAACAGCGGGGGAACAATCGCCAGCTGATTAAAAAGCCCAGCATTTGTCAGCAGGTTTGAATGGGTTTGGCTCTTCCCATCCCATTGCTTTAATGACAGACTCAACCACTTCATTGTTATGACTTCTCTGTTTTCCCCCAGCACTTTCTCTCCAACATGAAGGATGAACAGTGATGTATCACGCAGGGATGCTTTTATTGAGTCATCTGCTTCTCATATGTTTTATTGACGCTTCAACAACTAAAATGATGTTTAACCTGCCTATTTAAAAATTACTCTGCAGGTGTTGTATTCGTTAAGGCAGCTGGAATATTTCTATATGGAAATAGGAAACAAACAAGTAGCCAAAACAACTATTTCTTAATTACGTATTTTGTATTCTATATTTCTGAAAATATTCCTTCACCTACTGCGATGCAGAGTTGTATGCAACAAAATTGCTATGCTACCCCTTACACACACACATACACACACCTTCCTAGCTCCTACCCCATAGCTCTACGTGCCTTTTTATACCTGGCAAAATAGCCATCAACACTGAGAATACATAACATAGCTAATCTAGATCCCATCATTTTGTATGTATAGTTGGGAATTATATTTTCCAATGTGCATTGCTTTCCACTTATCAACACTCAATTTCATCCCCAGAGAGACAAGGTGGGTGAGGGAATACCTTTTATGAGACCAACTTCTGGTGGTGAGAAAGACACGCTTTCAAGCTACACAGAGCAATTCTTCAGGTCTGGGAAGGGAACTCCCAGCATCACAGCTAAATGCAAGGTGGAACAGATTGACTAGCATTAAGGAGTTAGCACATATTGTAAGGGACCATTCAAGATAGAGTGGTCCACTAATACTTCTGCAGTCATAGTTGTTTTAGGGCATTGAGTGCACTGGATGAGGTACACCACACGTTGGAATAAGCATATGTAGGATCCATGGATCTTGAAAAGTGCGTTGTGGGGGGTGTTGATCATTGTACCAGTGGAGCTATGTCTGCAGGTTTTGCATCTTTTTTTTTTTTTGGTAGGGTCTGGTGCCATTTTGAGTTGATGTGTCCTGGTCTGTGAGGAGCTTGCTTGTGATGATGGGGTTGGAGAGGTTGAGGGGTTGTTTGAAGGCCTGAAGTGGGGGTTCCAGAAAGATTTCTTTCAGGATGGGGTCTCCATCGAGTGTGGGATGTAGTTATTTGATGATACCCTGTATGGGCTCCAGTGTGGAGTGGTAAGTGACAAGTAGGGGTGTGAGATCAGACGGGGTTTGAGTTCTGTACTGAAGCAGGTTCTCTTGGGGCATTTGAGTGGAGTATTCCATGATGTGATCTACTTCCCTGGTGGAGTGTCCTTGTTTTGGTGAAGGCAGTTTTAAGTGTGTTAAGGTGTATGTCACCAGACACTCTCCTCGGAGCATATTCTCTGTGGTATCTGAGCGTTTGGCTGTAGGTAACAGATTTTGGTGTGTTTGGGGTGGTTACTGGATCTGTGAAAGTAGGTGTGTGACCTGTGGGTGTCTCGTATACACTTGTCTGAAGGGTTCCATTGTCAAAGCTGATCACGGTGTCCAGGAAGTGGATGCTAGCGTGGGAGTGCTCCAGAGAGAGTTCAATGGACAGGTGGTAGTTGTTGAAGTTGTGGTGGAAATTTAAGGGGGAGTTTAAGCCATCTGTCCAGAGGATGAAAAAATTATCGATGTATCCCAGGTATATCATTGATTTCATGGTGCATTGGTCCAGAAATTCTTCTTCAAGGGGGCCCATGAAGAGGTTGGCATATGGGGGAGCCGTTCTAGTACCCATGGCTGTTCCCCTGTTTGGACAAAGTGTTTGTTGTTGAATATAAAATTGTTATGGGTGAGGATGAAATGGATGAGTTGCCAATGTATTTGGGAGATCCCTTTGTAAACTTCAGCTTTGAACTTAACTATCTTGAGTAATTTTGTATCATCTACAAACGTCACCACCTCACTGCTCACCCTCTTTTTCCAGATCATTTGTGAATATGTTGAACAGCACTGGTCCCAGTACAGATCTTTGGGGGACCCTGCTATTTTCCTCTCTCTACTGTAAAAAACTGACTATTTATTCCTACCTTTTGCTTCTTGCAACATCAGTCCCTCAATGATGTGCAGATTTTACACTACAAAATCATTGTTCAAGAGCATTTAGACAGACATCTACCTGATCCACAAGGCCAGATTCAAAGAAATGAAGCTTTTCAGTGCTAAATGGCACTTCTGTTCACTGTGGATGCAATGTTGCCTCATCATACCTTTAGATCACAAGTTCTTTGGGGCAGGGACTCTATTTTTACATGTGTCTAGTGCACAGAGCAATGGAACTCTGGTTCCTGACTGGGTCTCTATGTGCTACTGCAATAATAAAACATTTCCCATCGTTCTGGCACCTATCTTTATTTATAGGAAGCCGTCGTTTCACAACCATGGACTACACAAGATCTGTCTTCATCTTATGGGTATGGACATTGCACATTGTAGCAAATTATTATAGTTAAGAGTCACCCTAGCCAATTGACAGAATGGACAATGCCCCACCAACATGTGGGGAAAGTGAGGGGGAACCACTGCTTCAATTGTTATCTACACACTGGGCCTCTATGGCATAGCTGGGTTGTGGGTCTCTGAGGGCACAGAGTGGGCTGCTTACTTGAAGGTCTCTGACCAGGCCGGTCAAAACCCCAAAGTCCGAGTCGGTTCCCAAACTGACAGTGTGAGGTGAGAATTGGGGTTGTGATGGGCCAGGATCTTTCACCGGGGTCAGCAAAGGTCTTAAGCTGAAGATAGTAAACCAGGATGAGGGTCAGGAGCTGGGATCAAGGTGAGTAGCAGCGAGCGGGGTCTAAGCACACCAAAGGGCCTGTGTTTCCTGGACAACTCCCAGAAATGGCTTCCTGCTTTCTATGGGGAGAGCTAGACAATCACAGTGCTGTCACTCATGTCCCTGAGGGCAGGACTTGCTGCAGGGCTCAGCGGCATCCCCACCCAGGCCTTAAATCCTGCAGCCCCAGTTCTAGGCCTGTGGGCTCTGAGACAACAGTTCTTCCAAACACCTACTTCGGACTAATGTAGTTTACTGCAGTGAAGTTTGTTAGGCATGGGTAATTCTGGGATTTATAGGATATTTTAGTGTGATTTCATTGCCCCCATGACTGGCTATTGTACAATTAAAAGCAAGTGATTAAAATACAAATTTTCAGTACAAACCCCAGAGGGGACACAGTAATGGATTCTGGATGTTGAATCCAGCCCACACTCTAACCAGAAGTATAATTTTCTCTTAGCTTTTATTAGACTACACTTATAATTACCTTCTCATGTTAAAAATAGTTCATCCCAAAGTATTCTCTTTCCATACTGAGAACGGCGGCATAGAACCGCTGGTGTGGATCTCCAAACTGTGGGAGTATTTCCACTGAGAGCAGTTTGTTCTGATACCATTTCAAAGAGATTTCACGAAGTCTCACATGGTGTTTTTTTCTAAAATGTAATGACAGTTTACACTGAAATTATAAGACATTTTACTGAAACCATTACATAAAATGTTGTTACACTGGTTTTCACCACTTTGCTTACCCCAAAATGGATTTACAGCAAATGAAGTTTCAATAACCATTCTGATAAGGTTTGATAAACATTTCTATGAAAAATATTTAGCAAGTGAGTCCATTTCGAGCTCTTCCAAACAAGAACAGCTCCAGAATTAGTCACAAAACTAGCTGTTCATTTTCCAACCTGTACAGCTGTTCCTGTAACTTTAACATCACTGCTCCCAACTCTCCTCTACACACAGCATTTTGATGCAGGCTCACAGGTTCCAAATGCTGCAGTCTTACCGGCTAGTTTCTCTTAGCCAAAGGGCCCTTTGTGGGTGCTGGCCCACAGCTGCTGTGCAGGGAACAGGTTCCCTGACGGCCAGAGAAATACGCCTGTTCCTCCGAGGTACCTCCCCACTAGCCGCGGCTGCACAAACCTCCATTAGTTATTGCCAGACACATGATCATCCAATGCTGGGAGACCATCCAGAAGTCATACTCCTCCATCCAGAGTCTGATATATTTAGTGCTTGCCTAGGGATAGATAGGGCCCCAGGAGTTATTTTTAAATTATACTGTGCGTGAGCTACAGATATGGCAATTGAGATTGTGTTTGGGTTCCTTTAAAAATTACACTTGCACCTGTGATGGGATGTACAAACCCCACACTGAAGAACAAGGGATTAAGGAGCCGCTCCTGCAAAGAAGCCCAGGCAGCCCCATACCCTGTATCTGGAAAGCCCACACAAGCTGGAGGTGGCGCTTAGAAGGGGCAGGGGAGCAGCTCAGAAGGGGGCAGGCAGTGGAAGGGAACAGCCCTGTACTCTGAGCTCAGGGGAGGTAAGTGCCCAGGAGCTCTTACTGCTTGAGACCTGACCACAGTGACCCGGCCAAGCCCTCAAAGCAGGAACTAGCAACTGTTTAGGAAGGTCAGAAACTTTATTTTCTGCTCAGTTCTTTCAATTTAGCCTCTGAGGGAACAGGGGAGCTCCGGCAGGAAGTGACCCAGGCAGGCAGTTGCTTAGCACCCCAAGGTGCAGAACTTAGCTGCCCACCATGGGGCCCTGGATCAGAGCCCAGTGGAGAGGGTGGGCCCGGGCTCCCCTACCAACCCCTAAAGGTGAGACAGCAAAAAGAGTCTACCCCTCGGCAGGGAATCCAGCTGGGGACGGCCCTGAATACACCAGGGTCCAGACCCTACACCCTGAGGCTAAGGAGAGAGCCCCAAAGCTCTGGCGGACACCAAGAGACCCCGACGGTATTGGACTTTTCCTTTTGCATACCCTGAATGGGGAGGACTGGAACACGGGCCCCAGCCAGAGAGCTGAGCAGCAAAAGAAGGGACCAACCCCACAGGCCTGAGGTGTGGCGAAAAGGAGATGTCAGGAAGGGGAACAACCTGCCACACCCCTGCCTGACCACTAGCCAGCCCTGCCAGTGAGCGTCACCCTTCACAGCACCAGAAGAGATTTTTTCCCTGGTGAAAACCTTAGCGTAATACACACACACACACACACGGATTTGATACGAACAGTTATCTATGGAAGAGACCCAGGAGATGTTTTCCCATCAGCGCCAAGGGATTTTCCTCCCCTTCGAAAATCTTAGGTTACTATTGTTAAAAAGGAGCCCAAGGGAGTTAGGTGTCAATGCTTAACACTCAACCTCCTTTGAGAATCCCAGCCACTAACCATTGAAATCAAAGGGAAATCACAAAACTCATTGAAATAAAATTAAGGTTTTGTCAGAAACTGACAAGAGCACATAAACTCCAATTTGCAACAATCTGTCTTCATCTTATCACTTTATGATTATATATTTCTGGAATCTCCAAGCAGGGAGTGATGTTTGGTACCAGAGATGTGGCAATATTTGATTATAATTGTATGTGTGTGTTATAACAGTACAAGCAACTAAACACACACTGGAAAAATCTTCTAGTTGCTACGATGGCGTCTGCACAGCTTGCACGTACATTTGGTGGTGGTTTTAATTAATATACTTGCAAATGTATTCTGAACTTTGTCATTCACTTCCCCCAATCTTTTTAAAATTAAAAAAAGTATGTATCGTAGAGAGCGCGCTCAATTAAGGGGGAAAAAATCAAGTGTGTATTTATGCAGAACCTGTTAGAACACAGACAATATCTGACTGGCTCCTCAGTAACGCTGGTGGACCCGCGCGCAGGTTCACTCCTAACCCCTGTTGTGCGTTGTTGTTATTATTTAAGAACAAAACTGGGTGACTGGGCAACAAAATGGCAGATGAAATTTAATGTTGATAAATGCAAAGTAATGCACATTGGAAAACAATCCCAACTCTACATATACAATGATGGGGTCTAAATTAGCTGTTACCACTCAAGAAAGATCTTGGAGTCCTTGTGGAGAGTTCTCTGAAAACATCCACTCAATGTGCAGCGGCAGTCAAAGAAGCGAACAGAATGTTGGGAATCATTAAGAAAGGGATAGATAATAAGATAGAAAATATCATGTTGCCTCTATATAAATCCATGGTACGCCCACACCTTGAATACTGCGTGCAGATGTGGTCGCCCCATCTCAAAACAGATCTATTGGAATTGGAAAAGGTTCAGAAAAGGGCAACAAAAATGATTAGGGGTATGGAATGGCTTCCGCATGAGGAGAGATTAATAAGACTGGGACTTTTCAGCTTGGAAAAGAGGCTACTAAGGGAGGATATGATAGAGGTCTATAAAACCATGAGTGGTTTAGAGAAAGTAAATAAGAAAGTGTTATTTACTCCTCATAATACAAGAACAAAGGGCCATCAAATGAAATTAATAGGTAGCAGGTTTAAAACAAACACAAGAAAGTATTTTTTCACGCAATGCACTGTCAACCTCTGAAACTCCTTGCCAGAGGGTGTTGTGAAGGCCAATACTATCACGGGGTTCAAAAGGTTTATGGAAGATGACTATTAGCCAGGATGGGCAGGGATGATGTCCCTAGCCTCTGTTTGCCAGAAGCTGGGAATGAGCGACTGGGGATGAATCATTTGATGATAACCTGTCTGTTCATTCCCTTTGGGGAACCTGCCATTGGCCACTGTCAGAGAACAGGATATTGGGCTAGACGGACCTTTGGTCTGACCGAGTATGGCCGTTCTTATGTTAAGAGGGTTAGACTCTTTAGATTCAGATGAGCTCAGCCTACCTTGAATGCTCATCTTTGAGGATGACGGGATGGGACATGGGCCACCAGTGATATTTGTCCACTACCATCAGCTCACAATGGCAAATGTATCTTGACTGAGACATAAGGCTTAGAAAATTCATTGGGGAATCCCATTCCAAACATAAAGACGGCAATTACTCACTTATGTTAGGAAGGGAAGTCACTTGTTTGCTGTGACTGCTGCTGTCTCCTTGATGCAGCTTTGGGAGACGATGCCGTGCGGCTCAGACGTTCTGGGCCATATTACAAGGGCAGAAAACACTGTTCATTATCCCACTTCAGGAAATCCTTTGGCTCCTTCTGTGTCACCAGCACAAGCCATCAGACTCCTCCCTTAGAAGCCAATGAGCTCTTTGATGCCCACACGTTGCAATGCCTGTGGCAGTCTGAGGAAACCACCATCAGGTTATGTCCAGCAACTTACTGACCCATTTCCAGGATGCCACTTCCAACCCCACAGGACTAAGAGGTCATGATGTCACCTTTTCCTTTGCCTTCTGGACACTCCAACATCCTTCTAAAAAGTTAGAAATGTGGGGAGTTACATCGAGTCTGCCTGGTAGGTGCCAGCAGAGACGCACATGGAAAACCCCAAAACCACAAGCTTGCAGGTGTTCACTGACAGACAGCCAAGTGCCCAACAACAGCCCCTTATATGGCAACAATGGTCCTGATCGAGGGTAAACCAACAGGGACAGGGAATTTAGCAGGGAAATTAGAGGGCAATTATTGGGCTGAGACCAGAACTGCCCACCTGGAGAGCGGGAGGGGAAACGCTTCTGCTACAATAAACACACAACCGTAACCGAAGACTTCAGGCTCCGTGTATTCCTGTGTGTCCGTTGGTCGTGTCTGAAGACATAGGATACCCTAATTGCACGTCCGAAGGCATACCCCAACAAGAAACTTCCTGAGCTCCCCGCCCAGCCCCCGCACAGAGCTCTTGAGATGTTCAGAAGTGTGCTCCAGAAGCACGCTGGACCCCACACAATCAGCCCCATTCCAGAGGAGGAGACTGAGTCATGTTCCTTCAGACAATCTGGTTTCTCCAGCCTTACGCATTGCTTGATCCAATGGTTCCCCAGATCCAGAACCACACCTAGGGCAGTCGACCAGCACACACATTGCCCCAACATTTCCTTTACTACAGAGAGTTTGGCTGCCAGGAGAACGTAAAAGAGCCCATGACGTTACCATAACTTTATCCCAGGCTATCAGGGGGAAAGAGAAAAAGCAAATACCAGCTGAGGACAGCAGCCTGCCCACTGCCCCCTTGGTACAGCCAGCTGGAGAAAAAACAGCATGGGCCATGGGATAAATCAGCTGCAGTGAGGCACTTTCTCCATCTGTTTCCCACCTGGGACCAAATGACCTTCCTAGCTGACTTTGGCAGACAAGACTTCCTCTGGCCCCAGGGAGGGACAAGATCTGTCCTCTGGGCAGAGAGGAACCCTTCCTCTTCTTTATTTCCTGTTCCAAAGTAGCTACAACTGTATCTCTATCCTACTAGGACTTGTAGCATAGGCAGTCTCGGCAGGATGGAGCTTGTTCCAAGCTTCTCTGTTGACCTCTCGGGTGTTTGGACAGATGGTATGGGGCTATGTTTGCTCCATCACAGGAATTGTTATCACGGTGGGCCTCCTTTGCTTGAGAGATTGGTTTCTGCTGGCTGAATAAGAACAATATTACAGTCAGGTGAACATCTGTGACTCTTGTCCCTGCTGAGCCAGTATTCCACTGTCAAGTGGCTCCAATTATGCCTGATTAACCTATAACAAAACATTCCCTATACTGTACTAATACTGGTATAGACCTGATATTTAAGTCTTTATTTATATGCAATATAAAGCAGACCACATCCCTTGCATAAAAAGATGTGCTGCTAGACAGTCATACCTATAACCAGTAAGTAGGATTTTTATGGTTTGGGCTCATTATAGGTTTCTTAGTTGAAAAGTAGTTAAGGGAAATCGTCAGTATGTAAATAGTGCATAAATTATCATATCTTAAGGGGAAAATGGGTTGCTGTTCTTAAGCTGACAAACTATGCCACGGTAGTAAAAGAGCATGGAGTTTATTGTAGATGCTTCATGGAAATGCTTTTAGGTTCTATCCAATACCTACAAATTTCAGAGCACAGATGGTCTCAAGATATTCAGTGACAGAAAATAGATATTTTTGCCATTGGAATGTGTAAATTCTACATCATTAAAATGAACAGATTTGTAATCCACAGGATGGTATCAAATGCAAGATGGTATTGCTGGAATGTTGCAGATTTGAATGTACTTATATAAAAAGCAATAAAGCTATACACGTATAAAGCATGTGTAACCCACACACCTCCTGGGTTGGTGTTCGGTCCCATCTAGGGGCACCGAGACCACTTAGCGAGCGAGATTAATGAGTTTGCCCTACAGAGGCCCCAGGTTCTATCCCGCCCGATGATGACCGGGGTCTGTCGGTGTTACACATGGATTGTCTCAACCTCAGGAGAACTATTTGAGATAATGTTCTTTACATTTTCCTTTTCTATAAGTCTTGCCGTGTCTAGTGGAATTATATTAATTTCTGTGTGTGCTGATGTTAACTATTTGTCAACCAATGAGACATTAATTTACCTGTGCAAATTAGCAACATGGCCTTGAAAAATTATGCTGACATTAAAAGATTATGGTAGGACCATTATGCAACAGTTGACAGAAGCATTGCAGAGAAAAAGTTGTAACGGTGCATTGTTTTAGTGACACAAATCATCATGTCCTTTCAAATCCTAACTTTAGTCTCATGCTGAGAAGGAAGCACATGGGCCTGATTCTTTGCCGTTCAACAGGTCAGCAAAATTAAATCAATTAAAACCCTCTACCCATGGAATATCACTTAGCCAGGAGGCAGGGGCAGAAGAAAGGGGGAGATACCCCGAGATGTGCTTAGTCAATCCAAATCTCTTAACGGGGTAAAGTTCACACCCACTAACTCTTTATATACACACCAGTATCTTTTGTGACCGGTCCGTCAACTTAATACAGCCTTAGCCTATAGCTCTTCCTGCCTTTGACCCAGACACTCACCAATACCCCGTCGCCTGGAGGCCGGTTTCAGCAGATTCACCAGGTATCCATTCCCTAACCCCCAGCTGTGTGCATACTGCAGCCACACTGACAAACAAGGACGAGTTTGGGCAGAAAAACTGCAAGAGACTCCTTGTATTTATTGGTCTAAACCATTTTAATGTTTTAAACTAAGTCCCAACATGCCCTATGTTTCAAGGAGAATGCACAGTACAGGCAGCTTGTAATTAATCCAATCTCCTGACACTTGGCATCAAAGTGACCTCGCTCCAATCAACACGAGAGGCAGCGCAGAAAACATCTGCATTTGCAATCACTGCTAGAAGCACCTTGCACTATAAATCAGTCAGTCAATAGTGATTCGTACTCAATGGATCTCATTTTAGCTGTTACTCAGAGTGCAGGTGTACAAACCCAGCCCGTGCCCAGAGCCCGTGAATTTCTGGGTTGGGTCAGAATCGCCTGTCTGCACCACGCTTCACTTTGCTGGTGGCTACAGCTTTTCACCCCATTCCCCTGGCTCTCCCAGGGTGCCCTGTCTTTTGACCTTCCTCCCCTCCCCACACGTTAGTGCCTTTCGCTGCTGTCTTTACATACTGAAGTGGCTTTGTTTCTTCCCGTTCGATGCCCCTGAGAAGTTTTATGCCAAGTTCACACACTAATATGTTGTTTAACTTTGGGGTCCCCTTAGGGTTGCCAGGTTTCTGGTTTTCCGTTAGAAGTCCAGCGGCTCCACTAAAAGTCCAGTCAGTGGCGCTGCAGGGCTGGCTCCATATGGCTCCACAGAAGCAGTGACATGTCCCTTGGCTCCGTGGCGGAGGCGCAGCCAAGTGGGCTCCACACACTGCCCCCGCCCCGAGCACCAACTCCACAGCTCCCATTGGCCAGGAACCGTGGCCAATGGGAGCTGTGGGGATGGTGCTTGTGGGCGGAGGCAGCACAGACCACGCAGAGCCACTTGGCCACGCCTCCACCTCAGAGCCGAGGGACACGTCACTGCTTCCAGGGAGCCGCCCAAGGTAAGCGCCGCCCGGAGCCCACACCCCTCACCTGCTCCTCTGCCCCAACCCCCTGCCCCAGCCCTGAGCCCCCTCCCACACCCAAACTCCCTCCTGCACCCCTCACCCCCTCCTGCGCCCCAACCCCCTGTCCTAGCCCTGAGCCTGTATCCCCTCCCACTCCCCAACCCCATCCCAGCCCCAAGCCCCCTCGCACACCGCAAATCCCTCATCCCCGGTCCCACCCCAGAGCCTGCACCCCCAGCAGGAGCCCTCACTCCCCTCCTGCACCCTCAAGGGGTGCAGACTCTGGGGTGGGACCGGGGATGAGGGCCTCAGGGAAGGGTGTTCAGTTTTGTGCGATCAGAAAGTTGGCAGCCCTGGTGCCCTGCACATGGGGCTGGCGTTCAGTGCATACAGAACAGGAGCTTGGAGGGCAGGGGGATTTGGTGAGGGCAATATTCCTCAGGAAGCCACTAGAGGGCACCTGCCTGGCACAGCAACTCTAGCTGCCCCCGAGCAGGGAGCGGGAACCCAGCCCCACGCTCACCGTCTGAGGGTGAGCACAGCCGAGGTGGCAGCAGACCCTCCCCACCCCAGGGACAGTGATAACGTTCTGTGACTATCGACCAAAGGGACCTCCCAGGGAGACACGCCGGGGGTGAGCGGGCACCAGGCAAAGCCCTGACGTGCAGATACGGCATGCTGGGGCCATGGCTGCATGGGGCAGCGGGGGGGGAGAGGACACATTCACCATTGCAACTCACACTCCATGCTCTGCGCAGCCTCAGGCCCTCACGCTCCTCATACGCCCCTTGCCGCCCTCACTGCTTCGGCCAGCTGCCCTTTGCCCAGGCCCTAGGCAGCCTCCATTCCTAGCTTCAAGTCTTCCTTGAAGTTCGATATCCCCCCAGCCCCACCGTCCATCAACCCGCACCCATCCACGCAGCCCAGCCTTATCACTGGCTCCATTCAGCCCAGGTTAGCCTGGGTTCTGCCACTGTAACCCAGGGTGAAAGGCCCAGCAGTAGTGAGTCTGCCCGGAAGAGGTGGTGGAGGTGCAAGAAACCCACAAATGCAACCAGCGCCACCCCCAGGGGCCAAGCGATCAGCAGCTGCACCAATTCACAGGCTCCGCTGTCAGGGGCATTTAGGTGCAAGATAAAACTGCCCCCCTGCCCAAACAGAACCCAGTCCTGAAGTTGCTTGGTGCAAATACCATCTTCTCCCCCCTCTTTGTGATTCTCTCCTAACTCAGGAGCGACACCACCAGGGTGTGTTTGCCAAAGGCACTGTGAACTCTGACCCTCTCTGATCAAAGTCTCCGTGTGCCCCTGTGGTAACATTCGCCCCCTGGGCCACCCGTCACTCTGCAGGAGAAGGAATTCATCTCTCACGTGCAACACGTCTGGTTAGCCGCCCTTCCTTCATTCCGCCCATCGGATCTGGGCACCTGACACCAACATCACACATCTCTGCCTGCAAGTACAGGCCAGAGACTGTCCCCTCCCATTCTCTACACAAGCACTAGGGTACAGAGGGGACAATCTCATCTGTATGGCTCAGGGACAAGCCCTGCTCCCATTCACCAGTCTACCATGAGCCACACATCAGATTAGAAACCCCACTGTATCTACTTCACTCACCTCTGAACCAAGGGGGTAAGTAACTCGTGAACCCCCTCTGTGAGAATCTAGGGCCCTTCAGAGCGGGGAGAGCAACCCCCATGGGTCACCTGCTGGGTCTTTTCCACTTTGCAAGGTTCTTTGATACTCCAGTGCTGGGCCCAATGAAACAGAGGGAAACCAAGCCTCCCCCTGCAGCAGTCAGCGGGGGCAGGGCAGATCAATTTATTCATAGGTACTACGTCTTGACACGCTGGTGATGGGCCATGCATAAGACAAACAACAGAGCTGAGTTAAGATTATTCAGCTGTGATGGGTTAATGTTATTTATCACTGTTTTGTGCGCACCGCCAACCCTATGTCCAACATATATAAAAAAGGAAGTAGTTCTTCACACAGCGCACAGTCAACCTGTGGAACTCCTTGCCTGAGGAGGTTGTGAAGGCTAGGACTATAACAGCGTTTAAAAGAGAACTGGATAAATTCATGGACGTTAAGTCCATTAATGGCTATTAGCCAGGATGGGTAAGGAATGGGGTCTCTGGCCTCTGTTTGTCAAAGGGTGGAGATGGATGGCAGGAGAGGGAACCTGACAAAGGGACCGGGCCCTATCCAAACACTCCTTCCCCTCCCTCCCCCACCTATCAGGAGCGGAGATGCCTACAGAAGACAGACATAAAAGCACTTCCTAGATTAGCTCCCTGCACTCTGATTCAGAGCTCTTCAGGGACAGGCTTTATAGCCACAATTGCATTAATAAACCTCAAATGCATTTCCCTAAATTCAGCCAACTAATTTAGGAGGGGTAAATTGAATGACTCATACTGCCTGTGCATATCATATTTATTTCTCAGTAGTGTCAGCCCTGGAACAGGGGAAAAGGCTTAGTGCTGTTACGGTAAATACCCAGGGATTAATACGTGCTTACGATTTACACCGATTCACCTCTGTATCTTAATCGCCCTGAGTTATTTGTCTTTTATATCAACACCCACAATGAGAAGTGAGCATGAACGTGCTGGATGCCTTGGCTGTGAGGGTTTGCAGCACAGACACAGGCTGGTTTAGAAGTCTTCCCTTCTGCCCAACCCCTGAAATCATGTTGGTGCTCCCAGCTTCACAGCAGCTCTCCTAGAATGACTCATCCTGGTCAATCCCAAACCCCACGGCTTGCCTGGGCTGCAACCAGACTTGGTGCAGTCTAGGAGACCTGCAGTAAACACTGCCGAATTCACAGGGGAGAAATAACATCCCATAAAAATAGTTGAGCCTGATTTCTGTGCAGAGTCCCCTCCTCCGTCCAGGAAGTCGGGCATTCAGTAGATATTACGGAGTTTGGCTGCATTTGCTTCTTAGCTTTGTAGGTCCCATTTCAAAGAAAAATGTTTCCGGAATTGCACAGGCTGGATTTAATAAGGAATCTATGAAACACCACATCTATCACATTGCTTTGAGATGCCCCTGTTTGACATACTCTGCTACATATTACTCAGGACTGGGATTGATTACACCAGTGACTGCACCAGGATCCATGCAGATGGTTCTTCGTCTCTGCATTTAACATTTTGATTTGCTGAAATCAGGAAATTGCATCCTAGGGTCAGAATGAAGTTTTTTTTCAGACCAGACCAGCAGGGCTCCTGGCCCCGGCAAAGCAAGCATCTCTTCTCTTCGACTTGAGTCATGATGCTTCTCCCTCTGAAACGCCAGAGGCCATGGACAGAGTCCAGATGTCATCAGCTTGTACTTCATATTTAATAATTAAACAAATAAGCCTCTTTCCTAAAGGCTGTTGGCAAAGCAATGCCAGAGACCCGTCGATGCTCAGAGGAGCTTTGCATTAACTGTCTTTTTGACTGCACAAGATGAGACGCAGATGGCAGGTGTTGAGGTCTGCCCTGTTTCGTTTCAGATTCCAACTGCAGTGGTTGTTGGAGCTTTGTTAATTTATATTTCACCCTGTGTTAGCTCCTGCTCAAACTGAATCACTCCCCAAAAGGGGGAGTCTGGAGACTTGTCCAAGGGCACTCTCCGCACTTGGAAACCCAGGCAGATGGAGAAAGCGGCAGGCCTGGGACCTCAGACTGAAATCTCATCAGGCAAAGGACCATCTCCTAGAGTTGGTACAGTGCCTAGGACATTGAGGCTCTGGTCTACACGCGGGCCTTTAGGTGTTTCTGCTACATAGTAACTATGGAGAGTTTTGCCCAAGTAGAGACTTGAGAATGAGACTCAGATTTACCTTCTGGGACATGTACTTGATTCGGTTTTTCAAATTCATTCAGCTTCTAGAGAGTAGATATTCATTTGTTTTCAAAACAGTGTGAGGTGGTAATTATGGAGCAAACTTGGCTAGTTGAATCAAATTATCTTTGTTCAGCACACTCAAATTTCATCCACTGGAATATAAAATACTCACATTCGGCTGCATGTCTATCGTAAAAATAGACTCTTGTGACACTACATTCAAACCCCTCTCGCCACGCTTGGAAAATAAGCAAACAGATGTACCTGGTGATAACAGACTGCGGAGCCCTCTTTGTTTATTGCCTCACTTAGATGAGTTTCAATTGTCCCGAACAAACAGGGTTTTGAGAGACCTTTCCAGGGAGTTTGAACTGAACAACGCTGTAAATAAAATTTCCATATAACACAATAAGATAAAACAGGTGAGACAACAAGCCATCCAAAGAGGTGGGAACATAAGAATGGCCAGACTGGGTCAGACCAAAGTTCCATCCAGCCCAGTATCCTGTCTTCCAACAGTGGCCAGTGCCCATGCCCCAGAGGGAATGAACAGAACAGGGAATCATCAAGTGATCCAGCCCCTGTCGCCCATTCCCAGCTTCTGGCAAACAGAGGCTAGGGACACACAGAACATGGTATTGGATCCCTGCGCATCCTGACTAATAGCCATTCATGGACCTATCCTCCATGAATTTATCTAGTTCTTTTTTGAACCCTGCTATAGTCTTGGCCTTCACAACATCCTCTGGCAAGGAGTTCCACAGGTTGACTATGCATTGTGTGAAGAAATACTTCCTTTTGTTTGTTTTAAACCTGCTGCCTGTTAATTTCATTGGGTGACCCCTGGTTCTTGTGACATCCCTCTCCTCTGGGTAGAGACAGGTTAGCTGTCATCACAGATGCTTGACAACATTCAACCAAGGAAAACCCATAAAATATCCAATTCAGCTGCCAATTTATACCATGAATGGAGAAAGGACCAAGGAGGGGGAGAGGAGCCTCTGGCTCCCAGAGACAGATTCCCATGTCACATGTGTGAGATCCTGGCAAGTCTGATGTACTAGAACTTGTGCAAGTGCCCTCCTGCCGTTACTGCACCCAGGCCAGTGCCATGGGCTTCAGCGGGGGCTGCAGGATGCACAGTGTGACAGGGTCCAAGAGTTTGAGCCTATTTCATGGACACCATGCACTGCACACTGGAGGATGGGCTCCGTGACTGCTCCCATCCTGCTCAGGAAAGTCAGTGCAGGTTGTGCAAGTTTGGGTTCAATCAACAAAGAACGTCGGCCCTACTTACAGGAGGGGGGACTCTATCCTGGGAAGCAGCAACTTAGAAAAAGTTCTGGGGATCGTGGCAGATAATGAGCTGAACATGAGCTCCCAGTGCGACTCGTGGCAAAAGGGCTAATGCACAAACAGAAGAATATTGAGTCGATGCAGAGAGAGGTTATTTTACCTCTAGTTGGCACTGGTGTGACCACTGCTGGAATCTTGTGTCCAGTTTTGGTGTCCACAATGTAAGAAGGATGTTGATAAATTGGGGAGGGGTCAGAGTAAAACCACAAGAATGGTTAAAGGATTCACAAACATGCCTTCAGTGACTGAGTCTATCTATTTACCTTAACCTTCTCTTTTTAAGGGGTGATTTGATTACAATTTATAAGTACCTACATGGGGATCAAATATTTAATAATGGGCTCTTCAGTCTAGCAGAGAAAGTTCAAACACGATCCAATGGCTGGAAGTTGAAGTTAGACAATTTCAGACTGGAAATAAAGGTGTAAATTTTTAACGGCGAGAGTAACTGACCATTGCAACAATTTGCCAAGGATCATGGTGGATTCTCCATCACTGATTTTTAAATCAATACTGGATGTTTTTTCTAAAACATCTGATCTAACCATTATTCTGGTCTCTGGTCTGTTTTACACTGGAGGTCAGACTAGATGATCACAATGGTCTCTTCTGGCCTTGGAATCTATGAATCTGTTACCTCCCTGATCTAACCTTCAGGCAGATGTCTCAGACTGGCCTTGCCCTGATGTTCCACCTAATGGGCTTGTCCAAGCAGGTTCCAAGAACACAAAGGTAAGCAAGTGAGGAGTTTCTTTGTGACCCTCTCTATTCGTGGCAGAAGCCAGGAAATCCAGAACACAAAAACATGGGGTCAGGGAGAGGTCAAACGTCCACCCAGAAGGATTCCCTGTTCAAATCTCATTGAACCTGGGGCCAGTTCTGTGTAGAGATCAGTGCTCACACACTACGGTGATGAGCACGGTATAAGAATCTCTCTTCAACAGAGAGCGGGGGGTGGGGGGGAAGGGTTGTTTTTAAAGAATACACCACACCAGTTCTGAATTCTGCACGCAGTCAATATGCAAGTAAAAAGGCCTCTCTTAAAACCTTTGAAATAGAAATACATTCGATTTTAATATTCTAACCATGACCAAACAACACACAGAGAGGAGCCTTTGCTCTCTGGTTATTTTAGATACCATGCTGGGTTTTGCTTTGGTTTTCTTAGTTAACAATGCCTAGAAAAAAGATAGTTACCAAGGGGGGAGATAGTCTCTCTCACCAACAGGCAAGGGTCCAATAAAAGACATTGCCCCACCCACCTTGTCTTTCTAGGGGGTGAAATATTCATTAGTAGAAGGAATTGCATCTTTCTGGCTTGTATCGGAGCTTTCCTTGTCCATATAGTGTAAGGGAGAAAATTTCAGGACAGTCTCCCTCTTGTGGTTGCTTTAAGAATCACACTTTTTCCAAGATCAGTTTATCCCAGGTAACTTGTTTTATAATGTTATCCAGGCGGATTCACCTGTACCTAGGTGAATTGTCGCTCTAACTCCCCTTCAGAAAACCCAAAAGGCATGCAAGAGTTTTTAATTTAAAAGCTTCTTTTGCTTCGCAAAGTTCATGATCCCAACGACAAGCCTTAAACTCAGCACGATCAGATTTTAAAATATTTGTTCGATGTTCCTGAAAAATGTGTATTTGAGATAAGTAATAACTCAACAAATTATCCAAATAGTGCAACCCACTTCCACCCTCTATCTCAGGTACAGAAAGGACCTACATGCCACTGACAACATTACAGGCTACTAGAGAGTTAGGGGCTGTTTTTCAGAAGTGCTGAGCACGGCAGCGCCCACTGATTCCAGCTGAACGGGAGCATGCTCACGACTATCAGCCCTGGCACTACACATGGGCCCAAAGGAAGTCCTGAGACCTGCTGAAGTCAAACACCGTTTGCTAAAATCCAGCTCTAAGGGCCACAGTGAGGAGTGCTGCTGCTCCACATGGAGCAAAACTCTTCCAAGTTTGCTCCAAAAACATCTCTTTCAGCCAGCTTCTACGCTGGAAAGGGAGAAACGTCTCTATTGTACTCACTGAATCACTACCTTATTTAGTGGCCAATGCCCAGTTTGGATTCTTCTTTTCAGTTTTGGAAAATTAAATCAAGAGAATGTCATTCGGCTCCTGCATCGCTTCCCCAGCCTGTGTGTCGATGGGTAGAAACACAGGATTCTAATACTACTCTGAGAATAACTCCTGCTCTGGGTGTCAGGGCCCATCTACATGTGGAACAAAGGAGCTGTAATCCTTTGGAGGGAAAAAGGCATAAAAGGGTTTCTTCCAAACTATAATGCTTAGGGTGCCACAAGGTAATCCCTCACCTACATGGGTGTTATATCAGGTATGAGTCAGCTGGTCAACCCAGATGCTACCTGGTCTTTAGGAACTCACCCTGCGGTATGAATGGAGCGGTGGGAGATGGAAGCTTCCAGTTTGGCTTAGTGAGCAAAAATCCCTCATGTTCCCAACCTTGTGGAAAACAGACTTGACCAGTATAGGGTGACGATGGCTTACGGAATTTTGAAACCCAGAACTGGGCAACAAAACTGGGAAAATCTCCCAAGCTTCATGGAAAGAGAGAATCATCATCCATTATGTACAATCCGAACAAAAGAACAGCCACTCTGTTTAGAGATCAGAGGAGAGAGCTGAGGGGTGGTTTCACAGAATATGGATTTAGAACATGAAGTTGAGTTAAAGTACAAAGAATCTGATAGCTGAAGCCTGCTCTGTAACAGGGGAAGGTTTTGAAGCATGCACCGATAAGGCATTTTGGCTGAAAGTGATTTTTAACATTGGGTCTTCTAAAATAATTTATAGTTATAGCAAAAGTGTAGGGGGAAAGTAGGTGATGGCGTAATCACATAACACAAGGAGACCCACTCATCTGTAATTCTGGCGCTTCCTAACTCTTGAATGCCTGACTTGGCAACCTGCATGTTCCCTCACTGTCTCTTTGGTCTGTAATTCTTTATATCACAGAAACACAAAGAGCCACAATCAGGCACGAAAGACAAACACAGAGCCTGCAGCCTAAAGACACAGAGACTAAGGGGGTAGCAAAGTGATCAGAGGGAGTGCACAACACAGCAGGCTAGATCTGTACCGTTCTGTTTGCTGCTAGACCCCACAGAGTTTGGTTTCTCTTTGCTCAGCTGCTGGACTATTTGTATTTGTATTTTCTGTAAAAGCCGAGGGAGGCGAATCTATGTACCTACAGGACATTAATTCTGTTCATGCAGGATGGGTGTGAAGCAGGCAGGACATTCTTTTTCCTCTTAGTTTTCACTCACTGTGCTCAAAATAAACTCCAGCTCGGAAGGAACACAGGTGCCCTTGGTCAATGGGTCATTTCTCCCTGTTTCTGCCTGAGGCTGTTCCGACTACTGCTTCAGCTCTAAGCAGATATGACGACAAGTCCTCCTGAGAAGTCAAGTGAGACATTTCTCATGGAAGCTGTCATTCCTCACATGTCCTCTGGTCTTGCCATTCCCAGGCACTACAGTGCCAAGTTATTTGCCTCTTGCTTTCCCCAAGTTCTTACGACACTTTCTAGACTGACTTGCTTTGTCTTCCAAAGTACAATATTTACAGAGTTGGGTTTCCATAAATTCACTCTCTATTGTCACTTGTTTTTCAATGGAGTTTAGTTTGTCGATAACAATTAGTTTGGATTAAAATATAAAATGAGTCAAACAGAAGTGTGCTGTACCCTCTGAACCAAGCACTTCATTCAATCATCACAAATTTCACAAGCAATTACTGTCATTTCAGGGCATCTGAAAGTATCGGAGCTGTGTTGAACTGATGCAGCCCTCCAAGGCAGCGTCTCAACCCTGCACCAGAGGATTCTACACATCACATTAGTTTGCAGACAGGACTCAACCCATCAGCCCCCGACAACCCGCTTCACAAAATATGCCCCAGCCGCAGCTACTTTCTGTGGAGTTCATTCAGCAGCAGGTACAGACACCACCAAATCATACAATCATGCAAACTGTGTGATGGTGACACAAGACAATGGGCCACCACCCCTCATGGCACAAGGGCAGCCCACGGGAGGGATGTTCTCCACCTTACACCTAGGCTTGGAAGGATTCCATTTTCATCTGTGAATATCGGTCACATCGATTGCAGCATGCACCCAAACTGGCAGACCGTTCCATCGATAATCATAGAAATGGACAGACAGAACGTACTCGAGTCCCACCGTAATTGTATGGGTTGGAATCCCAGCGATAGCGCAGGATATTTCCTTTATCTATTTTGACGTGTGATGCTGACAGCTTGTGTCTTAACAGTTATAAAGCGTGAGCGTTTTGAATATCACTGTCTGCGGCCATTAAATAATTATTGTCGGACCCACCCCATCATTTCCCACAACTGTGAAAATAGATAAAAATTGAGGGGTGGGGGAATCTTACAAACAAACATTGATATTATCCACGGGAATTATAAAAAAAATAAAAAGTGAAATCTGCCGAGCCTACTTATACCTTCTAGACTCTCCCATAAGTTGCTTTTCCTAGGACAATCCCTAGCCTGCTTTCAGTTACACCAGTGCCTGCCTGTGACCCAGAGCAGAGCCTGGTCCACTTTCTCTAGTTTGCAGCTCTCTGTCTGGGTTATTTTCCAGAGATCAGGATAAAAACTCTTGCCAAAATGCAACTGCTTCCTCTCTGCAGAGTGAGTTCATGATGAGCAATAAAGCGTTTGAACCCTGTGCCTGGTTCTCCTTGCACATCAGTGTTATCTGATGCAGTACCATTTGCTGAGAGGGAACACCCCCATAAGGAACAGGGTTACACTGTTAGTGACCGTTCTAGGTGCTTTAAATATTAATACGGCTTCACAAAATATTTTAGTCAACATGAATCTGCATTTTTCAGTGAAAAGCCTGGCTGTAGACTATCAAGATTCATACTTCTGCCAGCTCAAAGTCATAATCACTGAACAGAAACTGCAAATACAATTATGTTATGTTTAGAGCAGAGCTGTCGATTAATCCCAGTTAACTCATATGATTAACTCAAAAGAATTAATTGCAATTTAAAAAGTTAATCCCGATTAACTGCAGTTTTAGTTGCACTGTTAAACAACAGAATACCAATTGAAAGTTATTAAATATTTTTGGAAGTTTTTCACATTTTCAAATATATTGATTTCAATTACAACACAGAATACAAAGTGTACAGTGCTCACTTTATATTATTATTTTATTACAAATATTTGAACTGTAAAAATGATAAATAAAATAAATTGTATTTTTCAATTCACCTCATACAAGTACTGTAGTGCAGTCTCTTTATTGTGAAAGTGCAACTTACAAATGTAGATTTTTTTGTTACATAACTGCACTCAAAAACAAAACAATGCAGAACTTTAGAGCCTACAAGTCCACTCAGTCCTACTTCTTGTTCAGCAATTGCTAAGACAAACAAGTTTGGTTACATTTGCTGGAGATAATGCTGCCTGCTTCTTGTTTACAATGTCACCTGAAAGTGAGAACAGGCGTTCGCATGGCACTGTTGCAGCCGGCGTTGCACAATATTTACGTGCCAGATGCACTAAAGATTCATATGTTCCTTCATGCTTCATCCACTCTTCCAGAGGACATGCGTCCATGCTGATGACAGGTTCTGCTCGATAACGATCCAAAGCAGCGTGGACCGACACATGTTTATTTTAATTATCTGAGTCAGATGTCACCAGCAGAAGGTTGATTTTCTTTTTTGGTGGTTCGGGTTCTGTAGTTTCTGCATCAGAGTGTTGCTCTTTTAAGACTTCTGAAAGTATACTTCACATCTCGTCCCTCTCAGATTTTGGAAGGCACTTCAGATTCTTAAATCTTGGGTCGAGTGCTGTAGCTATCTTTAGAAATCTCACATTGGTACCTTCTTTGCGTTTTGTCAAATCTGCAGCGAAAGTGTTCTTAAAACAAACAGCGTGTGCTGAGTCATCATCCGAGACTGATGTAACATGAAATATATGCCAGAATGCAGGTAAAACAGAGCAGGAGATGTTCTTTTTGAGTATAATACAGGTGAGCAGTCCATTACCTTATAGGGAACATATGGGTTACTTGCAAAATCTGGATCTGGGGTTAGATTTCAAACATCCCCAAGACATGGCTGCATTCATATTCAGGGGGTTGGTAAGGACTGGTGTCTGGTGCATTTTCACTGACATCAGTGGGACTGTTTATGAGTTAGTAGATGCTGAAGTGCTTTGCTGAATGTGGGTTGTAATGCTTTACCCGCTTTTCCTGGGATCCACATTCTCTAGAGCTGCTCTCTGGGATATATGTTGCCTTTCTTGTGGTAAATAAGTTGCACCCACTGCTTTTAAAAAACATTCACTAGGGTTGCATCTGTGAAGCCCCCAGTTTTTCCCCCCAGTTACCCGTTTCAGGAGCTGCGTCTGTGAAGGTGGATATCGCAGTTGCTGCTGTTGATTTGTTTTACAGGAGTTGAATGGATGTTAAAGTGTTCATTGCTTGTAGTGCCTGGCCACCATTGATCTGTGGAGTGGAGCTGCTCTCTTCATTACTGCCCCTTTGTGAGCTGAATGAATGGCTTAGAGAAACTCCGTTGTTTAGAAAATGTAATTTTCAAATCCCTTTTTATTTAAAGGAGACGAATGTATGCCTCTGCATTTACCGCTGCCTCAGATATCCACAAGTCAGAAGGGATCTATCCAGTGGCATATCTTGCTCTCCCCACAACCCTTTTCAAGCTGGCATGCAGCAAGCTGCCTAGGGATAGCCCGGCAAGGAAGCCCGAGGACATATTTATAGTTCTCTTGCCCTGTATGAAATCTCGCTCACGTATACAAGGGTTTGTCTGTGATGTTTGTCTACGCACCAAACTAAAGCCTTTTGGCAGCATGCCAGATTGTCTTTAAAGCAGCCCAAAGACGCAGTGCCAGGCTGTGCATTTGGGGCCCTGTCTATCTGCTGTCTCACTTGTATATACACAGTAATTTCCTCTTTGGCTCTCTTCTTCACTGCATGCTTATTGACCGGTTCTTCTGTTTCATGTGGCTTCTAATCTGGGCCTTGAGGCTGCAAGCCCATCCACATGGCTGGATCTCCTGTGGGGACCTGGGTGGCACTGAAACCTTGCAGATGTAATCATCTGAAGACAAGGTTCCTAATGGAAGCGTGGTGTACCGTCTCACTACAGCAGTGCTGCCATGTGACTATACTGTAAAAAGTAGACTTGCCCCAGGGTGCTGTCCTGCAGCGGAAGAGGCTGTAGCTAAGTTGTTGTATACAAGGGTTACTTGACTCTAGAGGACGCTAAAGCCCTTTTCTCAGAACAGTTAATACTGCTCAGAATTATTTTGGTGCCTGTTGATGTGATAGATGCTGATTTCAATTCAGCATCTGGCTGAAGGTCCCCTTGACTATGGCTGTTAAGTTTCCCTTCTGATCAGTTTGTTCACAAACCGATGGCTCGTAGTCCATCATGCTTTTATGTTCAGTTGGGGCTTGCCTTCCACCAGGACGTGCTATGATGATGAGGCGCTGCTAAACAAGACTAAATATCTGCATCTGTTACAGCAGAGAAAATCTGAAAGTTTGCCAAGGTAATTGGAATACACCATTATTGAAGGTCTGAAGATGAAATGCACAGGAGCAAATTCTGCTCTCAGGCACCTTCAATCTCCAAAGTTAAGTCAATGAAGATGCAAGGATGTGAGGTCAGAATTTGATCCAGAGAGTCACAAGGATACAGGTGTCAGCCGGGGCCGAGTGTGTGTCTCGACTGCGTCAACACTGGTGCATGCCCCTGGGCGAGGCTGCTAGAACTAGAATCGGCACACCTTTGGGCCGGAGGTCAGCGAGAGGGGTGTATTTAAGTACCGGGGAGTCTGAAGGGTCAGCGCTGATCCCAGAGGGGCTAGGCAGCTAGACGGAGGGCGCCCATGCTCAGAGGGGTGCCAAGTCGGTCTTCACCCTAAGAGCATGCCTAGGGACCCCAAGATTGGACTCTCTGCAGCCTCCAGGAGCTTGAAACACCCCGGGGGATCCAAAGTGACAGGCTGGGCTTCCCCTCCCAGCAGTGCTAGTGGGTGGCCAGGAAGGGGCCAGCAGAGCTCCTGACAGAGAGAGCAGGGCTGGGACAAGGAGGAACAGGAAAGCAGCAAACTCCTACAAGGATTGTAACACACACCTGGGGGAGAACATGTAGTTGCTGAGGTGAGAGTACACAGCTGTGAACGCGGGAGAAGCCTTCATTCATCTATGCCAGGTTTCGAGTCAGGCTATACCACTAAGAGAACGTTTGCATTCACCAGGCTTCAAACGGCTTAACCTGGTTTCCAGGCAACGCAGTGCGGCAGAAAGAATGGAGATTTACCAGAGCTGTCAGAACTCAAAGGAATAAACAGACGGGATATTTGGACCATAATAAAATATGTTGTTTACAGTGTTGGTCCCCGGATATTACAAACACAAGGTGGGTGAGGGAATATCTGTTATTGGACCAACTTCTGTGGTAAAGAGACTAGCTTGCCAGCTACACAGAGCTCTCCTTCAGGTCTTCAGCTCTGTGTCGCTCACAAGCTTGTCTCGGTCACCAACAGAAATTGGGCCAATAAAAGACATTCCCTCTCCCACCATGTCTCTAAGAAAATATGCCAGTTCCCCAGATGGCCTGGGATGCCCTGCGGGCAGCCAGAGGAAGGATGAGCTGCCCTGCTTGGGAAGAGAAGGGGGAAGAGTCATAGCCGAGGAAATGAGACTGAAGGGCAGGTGGGCAGCTGTCCACAAGAGAACTCCGTCAAAACTGAGTGACAAGATTGTTTCTATTCGGGACAATCCAGGAAGACACTGAAAGATTCAGCAACAGGCCAGCACAGAAGGAGAGTTTTGCAAAATAAAGCCAGCATCACATTTGGAGTAAAGTCCTAGCTTTAAAAAGAATTACACAACAAACGCTACGCGAAAGGAGCAACAATCACTACTAATTAAGGGGGGAAATGGTATACATCTGAGAGAAGCAAAAGCGAAGGGGGTTTAGGAGTGAATTAATATCCTTCGGTGACCATGCTTGGATGGGCTGGGGGGTTCCAGATGCTCAAACATGGGGGATTCAATGTAAGATGTGCAACGGCCATCGTCTTGGCCAACACCAGGCCGCTCAAGAGCAAAAAGAGAGTCTAAGGAGCCAGGCTCTGAAAACGGAGCTGTAACAGAGTCACGCCGTCCCCGGATCTGGCAGCAGAGGATGCAGAACACACACCGTTACTGATGCACTTTGGTAAGTTGAGTCCCAGGAGCGGTCAGTTCCAATTAATGGATTTGATCGTTTTCAGGAACACCTCTCTCTTCTCTAGGTCTCCATTCACTGCTATCAGCGTGTTCTCCACTGTGCAGCTGTGACATGTCCCTCGAGTTAAGTTAAAGTTCTGCAGGAGGCGATTAACTCAGGGCACTTTTTCAAATACAAGCCTTTGGCTCAAACACTTGCCTCCTATTTGCACACGTAGTCAGAGCTGGGGGTGCTCCGAGCTCAAACTTGGCTCCCAATACTGGCTGTTTGCTCTTTCCCATCTAGGAGAAAGTCCCAGCGTTTCACCGAATCTCTCGCACTGGGGAGGGTTCAAACGGTTTCCACATTTATTGTAGATTGATTTAGAAGTTGATGAGGCCAGATTGGCAGATAATTTTTTTCTGGGTTAAAGCCTCTGCTTGTTTTTTTAAACCCTGTTTAGAAAGAAGACCCTTTGTTTTACAAAAAGGGCTCTGAAAACAAGCCCTGACATTTACCACTTTGCCTCCCAACAAGCTTATTTCCGATCCCTTGAAACTCCTCCCTCGTTCCTCACTAGCTCCCACGGACTCACCACCACTTGCCCTGGGCACATGCGGAGGCTGAATGTTTGCTGGTGTCCCTGCGGTTGTAATTGGGGCTGTCACAAACTGAGGGAGACTGACATGTTGCGGATCATGTATTGTCTTATCTGTTTGAGGCAGACAGGCATTCGCTCACTGTGCTGATGGAGTGTGTGCCCCAGTCACTAGAAATGTGCTAGGTGAGCATTCAGGTATGGGAAAGGTGTCCCACAAATGGCTGTCTCCTTGCTTTTGAAGGGATCTGAGCTGGGGGGTGAGGAGGTGTCACATTTACTACATCTGAATGTTTTTTCCAAGGACAAGTGGGTGAGGAGATGTCTCTTACTGGACCAACTTCTGTGAGTGAGAGGGACAAGCTTTTGAGCTTACATAGTGAAAACGATAGCTTGTTTTGTAGCCTGCCATGAAGCTCTCTGCTATCTTGAATACTTCTCGGGGAAGTACTGTACCTCGTGCTTTTTATTCTTGTTCTTGGTTAGTATTAAGGGTTTTTAAAATTCATAATAAAAGTTAGAACTTAATACCATCATTTTCTGTTTCAGTAATTTCCCTAATTGTCCTGCAATTACCACCCATTAAAGTTTCTTGTATTTGTAATACTGTAATTTAGTGAAGCTATTAAAGTCTAAAAATAAGGAACAATGCCTTTAACACACAGTGACAAAAGACTGACCCAACAATAACATTTAAGAGATTGAAACAAGGTTACTCACAAAAAGCAGCAAGTCATTTGCACCCATTCCGTGCTCAGAAACCGTAGGATAGTGCCAGGTGGAAACTGAATCTAATTGTCTGACTATTGAAACTGCAGTTGGTAGGAACAGAAGCAGTTTTAGGGCAGACAAGTGCCCTAAAGCCATCTAGATTTCCCTTTAGAGTTAACAGCTGTACCTAACACCCCCGAACTCAGCCTCAAATCAGTGTTACAAAGACAGAGGATTTTGTTTATTGTTTGGCTGCCACCCCCATTTAAGCGACTTTCCCTAGATCCCTCCTGTCCCCCATCCTGATAACGAACACGTCCCAAGGTCAGACCACAGTCGGCTAAATGCACACACTAGACCTTTGCTGCAAGCACCACACTTACTGGGTATCAAGTACAAGCGGGATTGTGTTAATACGAAGGATTTCGCTCAGGGACAGAATACAAGAAAGAGTGAGAGCCGATATCAAAACACCCCCAAATGGAACCCAACAATATATACTTGAGCATCGGAGTGTATTGAATCTTTTTTCTTTCACTACTAGTTAGTTAGATGTAAATAATAATCTGCCTCTACACAGGCTATAGACAAACCAACACCCCCCACAGCATTAAAACACAAACATTCAGACAGGAACAAATAACTCAGCCAGCCAGCCAGTCACGAGATGCTCCTCCCGACACCCCGCCCATCCCACGATGAGCTCAGAGACACCTCTTCAGTCACGCAGCAAAGAGGTCCCAGAGCAGATGTTCTCCAACGTCCACTCATTCCTACGGGGCTCATTGAGGAGTTAAAACTCGAACTGCTATCCAGCTCCTCTCAGCATAATATACCTATGGCCAAATCCAACTTCTGTTGAGTCAACTGGAGTTTCCATTGACTTCAGTGAGCTTTGGGCCAGTGGCCGCTTACAGCACAGACCTACAGGGCCCATGCCCAGGGCCCCAGCCAATTTGGTGGCCCCCCGCAGGAGCACTAGAACCTGGGTAGAAGTGGGGGAGCCACTGGTGCTGGAACTGAGACCCCACCTCCTGCTCCTCCTCTTCCCCCTGAGGCCTCGCCCCCTGGCCAGGCCGGAAACTGGAGCCAGACACTGGTAAGAGCCACCCAGGAAACTCAGGCCACTGTGGGGAGCCCCGGACCCTCCACCTGCCCAGGACAGGGGCCAGGTTGTCTGAGAGCAGCCCCCAGCCTGTGTCCCTGCCCTCCCGGGGGAGGGGGAAATGGCCACCTTTGCCCAGTTCTGGCACCCCTGGACCCCCAGGGTGTGGGGGGGCCAAATGTTCTTTGTGCCCAGGACCCCAATAAATCTTAATCTGCCTCTGCCTAAGGCCCCCAAGAACCTCCTCTTTACTGCAGTAATCTCCCTCCTCTCCAGCGGCAGATAAACTCCCAGCTCCTTCCAGAACAGTTTCCCCTTGCAACCAACCTCATTCTAATTCCAGCAGTCCCTCCCACGAGGCACGGAGAATGGAGTGGTAAGCTGCCTTGGAGCACAACTCTTTCCCAAGCAGAAATGCTGCTTTGTTTCTTTTCTGTGCATCTCTCACACTTTCAGAACTATTTGTGCTCAAGTGCAGTCTTGAGAGGTGAGCAGGAAGCCGCTCTCACTAGTCTCTCGCTAATTTCAGTGGGAGACTTGCCAGGTCTCATCGTCACCTGCTGCACGCTGCTTCTATTACTCCGGGAAATGGAAATGCTGAGCTGACGACGTTTCTTTCAAGCCTTGTCCTTCCTGAGTTTAAATCCATGCATCCTTGACATGGGCGCACACAGATGTACAGCATCCATCCTCTGCCACTACACAGTCAGGGAACAGGTTCTATTGGTTCTTTCTACTTCTTTCAAAATTCGGACAGTGTCTCTCTGGTTCTGGGGATTGAGAGGACCAGAGCCAAAGATATACATTAGCTGGGCCCTGTGACTCTCCAAGCTAGTGAGGGGGGACTTTAAAATAGTTTGAAAACTAACATATGGAAGACTTTTGAAATCAGGTCGATTCTTTAGAACCAGCAGAAGGAACAGCAAGTGAGAAGGCAGGAATGGGACATGGGGGGGACAGAATAGTAAAATCCCTAGCTAAGGATGTACAAATAGGAGATGTCAATTCCCGCGGACTGCAGAGTGGTTCAAAAAAAGTGCTGGCGATTTAGTAAGAGCTAGAAAACTACCTGGCGCAGACTTGTTAGTGGAATGCAACACCAAAGAATAAGTAGGATAGTCCCTTAAGACAAAAGATGCTAGCAAAGCTAAAAATAAACGGCCAGTTCTCCAGATTCCTACCTGAAACAAGAGGGGTGGTCTAGGATGTGCCACGTAAAATGTCAGAAGAGGAAATAAAGCAAGGAATAGGTGAAGATAAGGCGACACATGCTAAGAGGCTAATTAGCAGAAGTCGTGTGAGCAAGCCCTCAACAGCCTTACTTATCACATTTAAAGGAAGGATACTTCCAGATGGAGTAGCTTTAGGGTATCAGAGGTTCTGGACTAAGCTGTATATACCTCCTCCAATGAGATGCTACAGGTGTCAAAGATTTGGTTAGGTAGCAAATAATTGCAAAGGGAACATAAGAACGGGTCAGACCAAAGGTCCATCTAGCCCTGTATCCTGTCTTCTGACAGTGACCAATGCCAGATGCCCCAGAGGGAATGAATAGAAAGGGTAATCAAGTGACCCATCCCCTGTTGCCCATTCACAGCTTCTGGCAAACAGAGGCTAGGGACACCATTCTTGCCCCTCCTGGCTAATAGCCATTGATGGATCTATCGTCCATGAACTTATCTAGTTCTTTTTTGAACCCTGTTATAGTCTTGGCCTTCGCAACATCCTCTGGCAAGGAGTTCCACAGGTTGACTGTGCGTTGTGTGAAAAAATACTTCCTTTTGTTTGTTTTAAACCTGCTGCCTATTAATTTCATTTGGGGAACCCTAGCTCGTATGTTATGAGAAGGAGTAAATAACACTTCCTTATTTACTTTCTCCACACCAGTCATGATTTTATAGACCTCTATCATATCCCCCCTTAGTCATCTCTTTTCCAAGCTGAAAAATCCCAGTCTTATTAATCTCTCCTCATATGGAAGCTGTTCCATACCCCTAATAATTTTCGTTGCCCTTTTCCAAACCTTTTCCCATTCCAATATATCTTTTTTGAGATGGGGCGACCACATCTGCACGCAGTATTCAAGATGTGGGTGTACCATGGATTTATATAGAGGCAACATGATATTTTCTGTTTCATTATCTATCCTTTTCTTAATGATTCCCAACATTCTGTTCGCTTTATTGATTGCTGCTGCACATTGAGTGGATGTTTTCAGGGAACTATCTACAAGGACTCCAAGATCTCTGTCTTGAGCGGTAACAGCTAATTTAATTAATCCAATCAATAGCTGGGATTATGTTTTCCAATGTGCATTACTTTGCATTTATCAACATTGAATTTCATCTGCCATTTTGTTGCCCAGCCACCCAGTTTTGAGAGATCCTTTTGTAGCTCTTCGCAGTCTGCCGGGGACTTAACTATCTTGAGTAGTTTTGTAACATCTGCAAATTTTGCCACCTCACTGTTTACGCCTTTTTCCAGATCATTTATGAATATGTTGAATAGGACTGGGCCCAGTACAGACCCCTGGGGAACACCACTATTTGTCTCTCCATTCTGAAAACTGACCATTTATTCCTACCCTTTGTTTCCTATCTATTAACCAGTTACCAGTCCATGACAGGACCTTCCCTCTTATCCCATGGCAGTTTACTTTGCTTAAAGACCTTTAGTGAGGGACCTTGTCAAAGGCTTTCTGAAAATCTGAGTACACTCTATCCACTGGATCACCCTTTAAATAGGTTAAGGGCTCTTATAAAGAGGACGGTGATCAATTGTTCTCCATGTCCACTGTAGGTAGGACAAGAAGTAATGGGAGATTGAGGTTAGATATTAGGAAAGACTTTCTAACTCTCAGGGCAGTTAAGCTCTGGAACAGGCTTCCAAGGGAGGTTGTGGGATCCCCATCACTGGAGGTGTATAAGAACAGGCTGGACAAACCCCTGTCAGGGATGGTCTAGGTTTCCTTGGTGCTGCCTCAGCACAGGGGCTGGACTTGATGACCTCTCAAAGTCCCTTCCCAACATTTCTATGACTCTACAGTTAGGGCACTGGGCTGAGACTCAGCAGAACTGGGTTCTATTCCTGGACTAGCCGCCAACCTGCTGGGTGTCCTAGGGCAAGTCACGTCTCTTTCTATGCCTCTCACTCCACTCGGTTGCTATCCCCATTTCCCTCACACTGCGTCTGTCTAGACTGCAAGCTGTTTATCACAGGGACGGTTTCTCACTGTGTGTTTGTGCACCACCCAGCACACTATGACCTCAACCTTGTTTGGAGCTTCTAAGTGCTACTGTAACAAACACAATAACAGAACAAACGGCTCCCACTGAGAGAATGTTCACTTTAGAATTACCCATGTTCGCTGCTGCAACATTTCACAGCCCATTTCAGGCTTGAGCCTGCACCTCTGGACTCCGGGACTTCCTGATAGCAAGCATTGCTCACATGAGGAAGGGTTACAAGATGAGGCTTTTTTGTGGCTAACTTTTCTGATTAAAAGAATTGCAGGCCCAACACTAGCTGGTACATTTTCTGCTAATAAAATGGATTTCCAAATGATCATCAATTATCTGTTTGCTTAATCTAATATGTAAATTGAGTATGCAAGTAATTATTAAAAATCAGAGCAGGAAAGATTGCTAGATTTTATTGCATTATTGACCACTGATTTATATAGCCTTTGCATTCAGCTAGCATATTCTGTGGGTGTGGATTCGTTGTCTTGAGAGTGGTAACACTAAACTGTAAAGAATGAAATAAATAAAAATAATTCATTGCTGCCCACTATTTCTATATAGCTAGATGCTCAAAGCAGAGTACTAGGAAGGCTGGATGTGCTAGCTTTTGTTGTGAACAGACATCAGGGGATCCCGCTGGCATTGTGTCAATGGAAATCTGATATCCCCTCTCTGCAGGGTAGCCCTCTACTACAGAGAGTTTTGCTTTCAGTAGTCTAGGCAATTGTAAATTTGTTTTTAAGTACCCAGGCAATACAACAAGCCTATTTTTTTTCCCAAATCTTTGTTGAAATATGCACCTCATACTGGTTAATAATATTAAAAACATCAAGGAAGCCTCATCATTTTCAGCAGCCTTGCACATCTGAAACCAATGAAGCTACATTGTCGATGTTGCAGGATTTATGGCGCGATTTGTTTGCAGAATTCTGTGGTGATTCCTTTCACAGTTAATAAGATTTGAGCACCAAAATTAACATTTTACATTATTCCCCAGAGCTCACTTTCTTCTAACTCCTGTTGTTATATAATGATCGTATGAGGACAGCATGTGTATACTTCAATGGAGACAAAATTCCTTGTTATGTAAAACACTGGTGAAATTTAAACACAAATAAACCCAATCATTAGTTAAGATTTTCAACAGGTGTTCATTCAAACACAGAAAAATAAGAATTAATTAGTGCAGCTACACAATAGCCTGTCAAAACATGAGAAAAGGACTAATTAGTGAAACACTTAAAAAAACTTTTCTAAGAGATCATTAAATAATTCCAAAAAGCGTGTTCGAGGTGAACGGCAACGCTTATAAAAACGCTTCCGAGCTGAAGATTTTACCTTTACACAAACACTGGGCCTCCCTCCTGTTACCTGACACATACAGTGCACATCAGTCGAGCCTAGGCAGGATCTGAAATGGAGTGCGATCAAACTGTGCCAGGCAGCAGTGGCATGGCCCCATGCTACCCTGCCCAAATCTGTGCTGGGCATTGGATTCCCTGGGCCAGCATGTCTTAGGCTGGCACACCCAGACCCCCACTGACCTGAGAGTTGGCTCTGGAACACCGATGCCCTGCCCCAGCGAGATGGCAGGGGAGCAGGGGAATCAATGAGCTTCCTTCAGTCATGATGGGCACCTGCACTTCGCCTTCCAGAGACCTTATCTCCCTTGCTACCACCGTAACGCTCCTCCCTTCCACTAGGGAGTCTTCCCTCAGGTCAGCCAGACAGGCCCTGGAAATCAGAACAGAAATAATGCTGCCCTGCCCCACCACGCCTTTGCCACTGGAGAGGGACAGCATCCCATCCTGTCTGATTTGGCCATGAGCGCCTGGATCGTGGTGACCTCACATTTGACAGCTGAAAAACACCGCAACTGGGAATGAAACAGCCAGACTTGAAATAAAATCACTCCACTGGTTACAGACCACAGTAGCCTGTCTGCACTGCAACATAGGCCACCGCTCATCAGGCCAGGGCTCTGCTCCCGCGACCGGCTTCCTGCGGAATACTGGGGCAGAGTCCTCGGGGTTTCACTCCTCAGTTGTGAGTCTCCCACGTTAGACCAGAGGATCACAGTTATTTAACATTTAAATTGTGGCAACACCGAACAGCCACAGCTAGGCTGGGCTCCATTGCAAAGGACGATCCTTGACTCAACGGACATAACTGGAGAGAATGCAGAGGAGAGGAACAACAACAATACAAGGTTTAGCAGACCTGACTTATGGGGAACGGTTGAACAAACCCAGTTCTTTATTAGTCTTGAGAAAAGGTAACTGAGGGGGGACCTGAGAACAGTCTTCAGATACGTTAAGGGCTCTTCTAAAGAGGACTGTGACGAATTGTCCTTGTCCTGCATTCAGTGGACGTGGAGAAGTATTGGGCTTAATCTGCAGCCAGGGAGGCCGAGGTTAGATTTTAGGAGAAGCTTTCTAACTCTCAGGACGGAGAAGGTCAGGAAACGGCTCCATGGGAGGTTGTGGAATCTCTGCCATTGGAGGTTTTTGAGAACAGGTCGGACAAAGCCCTGTCAGAGCTGGTCTAGGTTCACTTGGTCCCGCCCCAGTGCAGGGGGCTGGACTCCATGGCCTCTCAGGGTCCCCTCCAGCCCGACATTGCTATGATTTGATTATGATCCCTTCTTCATAAGTTTTAAGGCTGGTGGTGGCACTTACTCAAATTATTTTCAATATAGCAAAGGGAATATGGGAAATTGCTGACAATGGGGGAATCGCTTTTACATTCTTTACTGTGAAAGTCTCCTCCAAGGAGATGCTTTAAAATACATCCTGCTCAAAATGTTTATCTTTGGTGTTCAAACGGTTTTCCTTTCCATGTTTAATAAATATTAATTCAGGAACAAATCTTACCTTGGCACAGACATTAATTAAAAATCCAAACCCCAATCAGACACATCTGTGGTGAATTTCCAAACACATCTGAACAACTCAGGTCCACAACTCATGGACATTTAATGGTGTGCAGTCTGCTCCTAAACCACTTAGGCGATTTAGAAAATCCCAGGCTCTTGTGTTTCAGATGAACGCACTCTCACATACAACAAACGCTGTGAAGAAGTTAAATGCCAAGGCCCCAGGCCTCCGAGGAGCCTTCCATGAGAGAGACAAGTGGCTCAACCCCATGCAGGATGGGCCATTACAACCTAGTGAGGAGACAAATATCAAATGATGACTTTACTGTAGGATCAAGCAGAAGGTGAAGTGATAGAGTTTGAGGAAACAAGGCCGTAATTCATACACCAAGAGCTTTAAGGAAATAGAAATAGGAATACAGACGACTGCTGACAAAGGAAATTGCACATATACCAGTGCATGTGAGATATTTTTCCTACTTAGCACCAGTTTGAAAAGGATTTATAGTTTTACAAAGTTCTGCTTTAATGCATTTTTAAGGAAGTGTTTATTCAAATAGGCTTCAGTGAACCGTAAGTTGTGAATTTGTTTGAAGACCCAGCACAGTCAATAAAACGACCATTGAGTGTTTAGAATGCAGCCAGCATGCCCAAGTTCCTACAATTCATAAACCCATCTTCTATGAAGAGTTTTAACTTGGGTGCTTTTCAGTCTAATCAAAGAGAATGAAAAGTTTGAAGTCAAATGAATAAGCAGAGAAGCAGTTCTCTATTCTCCAAACGCAAAGTGCAGTGATGGAAAAATCTGAAAGGGTCTCAGAGGGCAATCTGACATAGGCCCAGGGCACCCCATTAAATGAGCAAATCCCAGTATAAAACCATCTCTGAAGAAGGCAAATATCTCTAGTCACCCAATAATAGACAAATATCCAAGGAAGTCGACTTGGTAGCCAGATTTCAAAACCCTGCTACCTTTGGGTACCAATTTATCTGACCTTCAAAAACGTGGGGGTTGACTTTGACAATTGAATTGACTTGCCAAGACACACAAAGGCAACGCTCAAGCCAAAGTCTTCCTGTTAAAATCAAAAGGGGCGAGAGGTGTGAGATGATTCTTGCCGACAGCTCTGACAAACTTCTCCAGACTCGAGTGTTAATTCAAAACTCCAGCGCACTTGCCCCACGAACTCTATTCCCACCCGCCATCGCTGGTTACCAAGATATTGCCATTGGAGACAGACGTTTTCTCCTTTCGAATCCATCTCTTCAGCAATCAGCAATGCCATCAATCTGGCCTGTCTGACAACACCAATTCCAAGATGATTATAAATGTCACAAACACCAGATTGCGAAATCATTGACTCAAACAAATAGAAACAGCAGCCTGGAGATTGGAAAATATTGTTTGCAAACACTAACCCAAGTCTTAGTAATCAGCAGTGACAGGCAGGAAAAAACAGAGTCCAGCAGAGTTTAAGGGAGTTTTTGCCAATTTTGTTAAAGGTTCAAAAGCAGCAAGCTACTGACGTGTGAATAGGGTCCCCCCCATCAGTACAGATACGTGATCTTCATGTAACACCAAGATCAGACCATCCCCTCGCCATGGCATGTGAGCATCGAGAACAGAATGAAGGGGCCAGTAGTCAATGCCAAGGTCACAATTCCCACCCCTCGAGTCCCAACCCAAAAAAGGGAGCATGGCCAGCTAGGTCTGGAGAAGCTACCTGGGACGCCGCTGATAGGGAGCCCGAGCTAATCCAGCACTCATCATTCAGGTAGACAATCAAGTTATCCCAACTGCCGGCTCAAACTAGGGGCCCTGGGGTCCAGGAAGCAGCGTGACCAGCAGCACGCATTACAGCTTTCACATGCTCCCTCAGCAATATTCCTAACCCCACCAGCAGAAAGAGTCCAAGTTCTAAGATCAGCACCCCAGTGCCAGGCCTCGCTACCAAGCACATGCTCCACCCTGGGAATTACGAAAAATAAAACATAAGCAAAACATTTTCCTTTAGCTCTGAAGTGGATTTAATAGAGTTACATCAAAATCATCCACATAACTATAAAATCTCATTTTAACACCCCCCACCTCCCCACCAGTTAACAGTTACAGACACTGAATACTGACATATTTCTCTACCTGAGAATCATTAAATATTAAAAAGAAGAACAGGAGTACTTGTGGCACCTTAGAGACTAACAAATTTATTAGAGCATAAGCTTTCGTGGACTACAGCCCACTTCTTCTTATGCATCCGAAGAAGAGGGCTGTAGCCTACGAAGCTTATGCTCTAATAAATTTGTTAGTCTCTAAGGTGCCACAAGTACTCCTGTTCTTCTTTTTGCGGATACAGACTAACACGGCTGTTACTCTGAAACCTGTCATTAAATATTAAAAAGCATCGTCTTTACAGGGCACATTTCTCTTCCTCCCACTACTGTTATTAGAAGTGCAGACCTGTGTGGCAGAAGCCTGTTGCGTTGTACAGCTGTGGTTTGACTGCAGGTTTCCATGGCTGCTAAAGTAGAGATACGCTGCACTGTCCAAGAAAGTCCCAGAGAACACGAATGATCATTCTGCATTAGGGGAAGCATCTTACAATCCCCTCAACATGCCAGGTTCCCTCGCCAGGCAATAGGACCTGGGGTGGCAAGACTGGCCCATTTGTTTCTTTTAAAAATAACAAGTTGTATCACTCCGCAGAAGACTCCACGTCGCCTACGTACCATACTTCTAGAATGACTTAGCTGGCAGGTCTGCACACTATGCCACTGAACACACAGCACTAAACGGGTCCAGGTAGAGATGGGACTAGACTTGCAATCCTATCATTTAACTCACCATGTGACCATGTGCAAGTCACATGATCTCCGTGCCTCAGTTTCCCTAACTATAAATGGGGGATCAAAAATCCAACCAATATTTGTAATACATTTTGATATCTATGGATGAGGAATACTCCAAGAGCTATGCATGTTTATTACTGTAAAGGGCTCGTAAGACTTTTGTGTCTTGGGCCAGAGATGTCAGGTGTTTGTAGTCTCAATGCGAAACGATGAGCTAGTGCGGCCTCCAGCTCAGTCCCCAGGGAGCACAGAAACAGGCTTTCTGGGGCTGTACCAACACGAAACAAAATATTATTAGAACAAACCTTGGAGAGTTATGACAAACTGAAGCTTTTCTATAGTACTTTGAAAGCATAGAGCACTAATCAGAACTGTTCATGCGAATACACATATTGTGGACTTGGAATGGTGGTACTGAAGGTAATATGGGCCTACATGCTCTTCACTTTAAGGGCCATGTTCCTCACTACAGCAGTAAAACTGCAGGACAATATTTCAGCACAGAGAAGCAGTGAATTTTCTGTACTCCACAGAACAAGGAGAGCCACGACCTACTAACTGAGGACATCAGAATCACCATAATCATCTACAGCAAACATAATGAAAAGAAAAATACAGGCAAGGTTGGCAAGATGGCATCAATGGTTACAAGTCATTACGAGCTATCGAGGCTACATGGAATATACCACATGCAAGGATTACCATCTTGAGGATGCATTGCAGATAAACCTACTATACCTAGAAGATCATCCCTATATTAAAGATGAGTCATCTGCTGAAACAGATTCGGGTATCTGGTGTAAGTGCCCCAACAATGAGCCCAACCCTGAACTCCTTATTCCAGGTGATTCAAAGAGATTCTCCTTGTCCAGGATTAGCCCCATCAACATTTGAAAAGCTAAAGTTTCATTAAGTTAACTTCTTCCTTTAAAGACAAGAGGGAAAGAAACATTTTTAAGATAATGGTGACAAATGTGCTGTTGACACAGTGATTGCCTATTAAATTTAAGATGAACAAACAGAATGATTGAGAGCACTTGGACTACACCGCCTCAAAGTTCTGACATGACAAAATATCATTGCACAGCAAAGGTCAGACATTTGGGAGGGTATTTATTCTAAACAGACAGCTAATGAATGAATTTCCACTTCATTGATCAAATGCATTAGACCAAAGGCTTGACTATTATTCCCGACTGATTTACTGACATCGCCTTCAAGTCTTATTTTGGTAAGAATGTGATTTCCATATCTGCTAGTCTAGGAGGATTCACAGCTTCAATGGCTTGGAAAAGCACCCTCCTTCTGCAGGCGGAGGATTGTCTTCACGAGGATGCTGCTTAGCACACACTGAGAACACCTGAGTGTTTCTGTCAGCAGAACAGATTCCCCTGCTACATTCCAGGCAATTGGAGCCCTTTCTCAGCCCTCTAGAGCTTTGGAAAGATGGTATGGTGTGCAGATGGCATTCTCGGCCAGATGGCACTGTGGGCAGAGAACAAGGAAACCATGAGACGATATTGCTCACCATGACAGGCAGCGGCCTCAGCACACTAGTGGCCTGTTGTTAATGTTTTTGTAGGCATCGTGACAAAGACAAGTAAGGAGGACTGAATTAGGATAACGCGGTTGTGTTGCAGTTGTTTATGGGAAGCTTCTTTCAAGTGCTGGGGGCAGAATGGGAGAAAGTATGATGAAACTGGTTTGAAAATTTAGCAAGGAAGTAATGGAGACTTACATCATGGGCCGATCGGAGTGAGATGGTACTGAATGAGATGGAAGGTAGGATGGGAATAGACTGTGAAGGGTCTTGAAATGAAGACAAGTAGCTTATGTTTGATGAGATAGAGAAGGGACAGCCAGAGGAGGGATTCAGAGAGATGGGTGACATAGTCGAAGAGAGAGGCTAGGAAAACCATCTTTGCAGCAGTGTTCCAAAAGGATTGGAGTGGGGGAGGACTGCATTTGTTAACGCCGGAGAAAAGGATGTTGTAGTAATAGAGATAAGAGCCTAGACAAGAGTTTTATCTGTGGGGAGGGTTAGGCCAGGCCATATCTTAGACACATTACGTAGAATGAATCATCAACATTTAGGCACAGCACGGATGCGAGGACCTAGCCAGAGGGATGAGTTGAAGATGACTCCTACAGATAGTCTCTCTCTACTAATAAGAGACTGGATTAAATATCAACCTTGCATTCTTGGTTTTCTCATCCCCCACATGGGTTCTTGCCTAGATCCTGTGCTGTTCTCTTGCTCTATTAAATAGGTCTCTTTACTGGAAGAAGGGTGGTTGTTGACTTCATACAATATGTGATAACAATCAGTTATGGCAGAACCCTTGCCAGGCACTACAGAGCCCTGAACCTTGAGCAGAGCCTGCAGGCACTAATTTCGTGTAACTAATGAAACTGTAATAACAAATACATATTGGACACGAGGAACGCTGGCGATGGCAGAGAACCCCACCTTCCTGGTGATGCACTGGAGAAGTGAAAGCACTCAGCAAACAGCAAGCAAACATCACATCCGAAAACTCAGCATGGGGACACCCGACTGAGATTCTTCTCTCTCCGGTGCTCACTGAAGAGATCTGCTGGGGAGAACTCTGAAGATAGGTGACAGCCAACACATTGGGGATTGAACTGGAGACCTCCAGAGCTAAAGGCATCAACTGCTACAGCTTGAACTAAAGAGCTACGTCCCGGCAGCTAAAGACAAAAAACTCATCTCCTCTGTGCATTGGCACAGAGCGGGACCCATAATACAACTCACCAGTGGATTACACATCGATCATATTAATCTCTGATCTGTCCTATTTACGTCTAGTGACACGTTGGAATGGGTGCAGTGCCGCTGTACAGTTCTTTGGTCAGGCCAAACTCTGAGTCATTGTTGATGAATTCCTTAGCTGCTCAGAGGAAATTGCAGACAACTATACACACTGAGCCATATTCATCCCTGGGCCAACCCGTGGCTTCACCCAAGTTTAAAATGCACTGTCTTTCTGGGCAACAGAGTCAAGGATACAGCTTTGGCAGCGGTCGGCTGTACATCTTACTGCCCAGTGGCGAGAACTTTCCTAGCTATGTATTTAGAGACCTGTTGTCCCTGGTTAGTAAGAGACGGATACTACTCTGACTGAGATACTGCAAGGCCTGTACAGCAACCGCTTAGGAAATAGCAGGGATCCAATAGGGTCGTCGGTAATGTAATGCCCAAAATGCCCTGCTCCTTCTGAGGCCAGAGAGAAAACCTTGGATTTCCATGAAATCAGCAGCCTCTCTCAGAGACAAACAGCTCATACAATATTAGTAATAGTAGCTAATAAACCTGTGATCATGGACAAAGCATTAGAACTTACAACAGAAAAACAAGATTAATTTTCCTAAGCTAAACAGCACAGAGCCAAAGGCTGAACAAGCCACCTTATGCAAAGCTAATAGGCAATGCTGAGGCATCCTGAATGCACCACTTTGCAGTACATGAACTAGCTCAGAAAAAATCACCCCCTAGAGGGACTGATCTATAAACATTCTACAGTAACATTTAATAGAAACTTACTTGGAACATCGTAAAGTTCATTCTAGACACTCATATTTATGTAACTGCTTTTATTGACTGTAAAAAAGACAGCCATGAATAACTGGTGCCGCTCCTGATCAAAAGAGACAAAGCCTCGTTCAGAAAAGGAATCTTCCCTTTCTCCTTCAAACACACAACAACAGTCTGATTGACACTGAAGAAACACCACATCAGCCCTAGCCAACTACCGCCTAGTGTCAAACCTCCTGTTCCTGAGCAAACTCAGAGAGATGGTACCCAAAGGCCATCTACAAGCTCATCTAATTGAAGCTAATATCCTAGGCCTGGTGCAATCTGGATTCAGGCCAAGGCACGGAACCAGAACCACCTGAGTGACACCGACAGATGATCTCCTGTCAGTGCATGGAAGGCAGACATCCATTCTCATTCTCCTGCACCTCTTTGCATCGTTTGACACTGTTGACCATGAGATCCTGCTGTCTCGCCTGAGAGAGGTTGCAAATGAGATGGACTCAAGAGCCAGAAAGATGCAGATGACATACAGCTACTTATCCTTCATCCCAGACAATCACGCCACTATCACCAAGATGGCCCAGTGTTCGGATGAAGTCAGCTCATGGCTGAAGAGCAGTTGGCTGAAGCGGAATCCCAGCAAGACAGAAGTGATGCTAGTGAGCCCAGGAAGCATTTTGAACAGTTGCAGCCACAGTGCAGCCTCCTTCGGTTGAAGGCACTCACCCACAAGTGGTCAATTCAGTCCAGGGGCTAGGAATCCTCGGGGATTCTTCACTGACGCTCTGGTGCTTTCTACCATCTTCGGTTCAGTAGGAGACAGTCATCCTGGCAGGCAGTGACCTGGCCTCAGTTATCTTTATTCTCTCTCAGCTTGACTACCCCAACGAGGTACACCTGGATACAAAACCATTAGTATTAGGGGAAACTCCAGCTAGTACAGAACAGCCCAGCATGATTGCTCAGCAACATGGGCTACCACAGACACATCGCACCTGTCCTCCACTCACTCTACTGGCTTCCCATAGAATAGCGAATCAAGTTCAAGGTCTCAGTCCTTATCTGCAAGATCCTGCCTGGCCTGGGCCCAGGGTATTTAAAGAGCCTAAAGCTCAGGGGTGAAGATTGTGGTCATCAACTCCACTTCTCCGGCCCAATGGAACTCTCCGCAATAAAGGTAAAGCTCATCGGTGTGGGAGACAGAACTTTGTTGGGGGCCACTCCCAGAGTGTGGAATGAACTGCCCCCCAGGCACTACCGAGCTTCCCAAACGTCCCCGCCTCCTGCTGCTAGTTCCAGGAACACTTGTCTGACCTGTCTTCTTCACACACAGAGCAATGGGGACAGTGGAGTGCAGACACCTCCCCGGAGGAGACGACGAGAGAACAAAACACGTGACAAGCGCTCAGATAACACAGAGGTGAGTGTGGTTTAAGAACAATAACAGAACAGAAAAAGAGGGTGGATGGAGGGGTGGGAGACAGACGTTGGTCCATATTACACCAAGCACCCCTCAGACTCAGGCAGAGAGTACATCTCCCGGGTGCTGAGTCAGGTGAGAGCTAATGAAGCGCTTGTGGAGACTTCAGAAGGAAATTAACAGGAAGAGGTAAATAGCGAGAGGGAATGGGACCCTGTTGTCAGGTGAAGGCAAATACCTGGTCTGGTCTAGCGGAGGATGCAGAGAGATGCCCTGTGGCAAGGCAAGCTGCCAGTGAGCTCAGCCATCGGGATTGAAAACAGTGGGGAAAAGACTTGGGGCAGGATAGGCTGTAGGAGACAGGGGATGTCCTGTGAGTTAAGGTCAGGCGTAGAGAGCATGTGATGATTTTGTTTTACATGTAACCATTTGTTTCCAGTGTTCTAACTTACTATCATTTGAATCTCTGCTCTCCGAGAATAAACTGTATTATATACGCTGTAGGGAACACAAGGAAAAGTGCTGTGTGCTAAGCGGCGTGCGACCCTGAGCTGAATCTGGCAAGCTGGTGCGTACTACTCCTGTGGGAGCAGACGATCGGAGAGCTCTGTGACTGCTCAGCGGCACAGGGGCTGGGCACCCCAGCAGGATGCTTGCAGGACTCGGGGTTGGTAGGCGCCTATCGCCACCTGCACCGAGAGCGCGAGGCCTGGACGTCACTGCTTGGGCTGCCAGAGGCGGATGGCGTCAGGGCACTGATGCACAGCAGCATGGCCCCATCCTCCAAACCACAGTCTCTAGGAGATCGCCCAGCTCAGCTGTTGGCATTGGGCCCGTCACTGCTAAGTCTACACTGCAAGGAAAGCTTGTGGGCAGGGACTCGAACCAAACCCCAACCTGAACCTGAACACCAGTTCAGAGGGGCTTGGGGAGTGAACCAGAACCAGAACCGAAGCCAAAAAACCAAAACCTGGTAAGCAGTTCAGGTGCTCAGGGGGGCTCTTTGGGGTGCTGAGGAAAGGCGCTCCCCTCTTCCACCCCAGAAGGAGGAGGGGGCCAGAGGCTATACTTCCCAGGAAGCCTTTGGAGGAGATGAGAGGGAGGAGGGGGGGAGAGGGGTTCTGAGACTGGCCATTCTCCTGTTCTTATGCCCATGTAGAGGACTGCCCATGACACCTCCCTCCCTTCTCCTCCTCCTTCCTGCTGAGGGCTTGTCCCTGCGACGCAAGTCAGCGTAGAACGCTGGCTAAAATTCATTCTGTCACCTCAGCGGCCAGATATGACTGACCGAGTTCTGGAGGATGTTGTACTAGTGCATGCAAGTAACTTGTTTAAAAAATAAATAATTTTTGCCAGTGAAAGAAGTATAGATCATTGTCCGGGACCCTCCCAATCACCAAGACAAACATTAGTTGCTAAACTGTTTTAAGTTTTCCAGTAGCAAATACTGGTAGATTTCCACCAATGTCTGTGCCTTTAAGAGGAAGTTTAAGAAACCCGACTCTGCGCAGGGGTCAGTTTGCATGAGTGAGTTCGACCCAAAGCTACCACAGCTGTGATCTCCCCTGTGCCTGTACAGAAACCTTCACTTACAGCGCCGCTTCATGGCTCCGTAACGACATATTCCGGCTCCCGGCTCACGCTCCGTCTGATTCATGGCCATTCGGGATAAGCTTTGCTTTATGCAATATACGGTATTTCCAACTGTCAGAGGCTTCCCAAGAAGGTGACAAGCTAGATTCAGAATTCAGAGCTGTGACACAAATAAACGACAAGCCTGTCTGAGAACTCCGGTGTTTTCAATGTGTTCAGTGCAGATTAGATGCTGAAACCAAACATACTGCAGACAAACAGAACTGCTGAGCGTTGGGTAGGAATGCTAATGAATTAGAAGCCTGGAGCTCTAGTCTGAACTTGGACTGACTTACAATCTCTTCCATCTGGCTATAGAGGCATGTAGTCTGTCCTGCGCTTTGGCAGATCTTGCTGATGTCTCAGTCTATATGTATTTGTACAACATAGAAGTTGAGTTTATTTCTATTTTCTTATTGACTTTTATATGGCACCAGATTGTGCTTGGAAGGCCCAGACCTGTGGCAGGTTTATTTGGAGGTGCTCCAAGAGAAGCAATATGACCAGCGAAAGACTAGGCCGGAGGAGAGGAATTCAGACAAACCAAACTCCTCAACTCCATCAGCACTTCAATCTTTAAAACTTCCTAGCCTGTTGAGAGGATAAAAGATAAAATTATTTCACATTCTTCACAAGCTAAAAGACTATTTTGTACTTTCAAACAAAATGTTTGAGTGGGAGAGAGACTGTAGTTTGAGCTAAAATTCTATCAAAATCTTTCCTTAAACATTTGAGTCCCAGTCTCTGAAGATTACTGCCAAATAAACACCTTTTGCTTGGTAAACATGCCAAAGGCAGTGTTAAAATGGGCACCACGCCTTTCTTAATCCCTGACATTTCACATGCTTTAATGGTTTCTCTTCTTCTGTATCTTTAATAAAAGGTTGAAAAATATTTTTAGTTATGTGTTTGCCATCAGCACTATGCAGGCCAAGGTCTCTGTATTCAAACCCCTGAACCAAGTCAAGTGTTTGATGTTGTACAGTGACAGGATCATGGTAACACCCTTGACTGACTTTCTTATTTATTATATTTATCCGTTTACTCCATTGAAATTAACATAACATTCTTCTTTCCATTGGCTGTAATAATTAGGCCAATTATTAACCTAGTTATAACAAAATCATTTACAGTAATACTTTTCTAGTTGCTTTGATCCCCCCCTTGGAAGCCCGTTAGTGTTGACACCGACACACTGCATATGCCAGTTAGTGACTTAAGAACCAACAACAGGATGGGAAGTAACAGGCAAAGCAATTCAGACATTCAAGGGAAGCCCATAATTCTATGGCAGCCCATCATTTTTATCTTGGAAATGTACCGTGAACTACCTGAAAGCTCTTACATAAGGGACATGAACTAATAATTCAGTGCTTTATTTAGGGTCTTTTATTGCATTTAGCAGCATTGAGTTTAAATTTGCTTAGGTGGGCAGTCTCTCTTACTGGTTTAGTCCTAGCAGTTTAATGTCATCGCTACCTTCGGCTGCCAGAGATGGTAAATAACCACAATAAACTGCACAACTGCCCTCTAGCCAAATGTGCTCATTACAGAGAAACAAGGGAGATGATACAAAAGAGACACTGCTCGTGATCAAGTGTCTTCCACAGAATATTAACCAATTGCTGTGTTACTAAATGTCAGTGGCTATTATTGTTTCACACTGATATTCATTGACATACGTTGTTTACAGCATACAATTTTGCCTGGAATTTTCCTCACAACCAATATTTCTGCCTTGCTAAAATTATATCCTTCCCAGGGGGTTGATCTCTGACAAATGATCATTTGTTTGAAAGTTTCCATTTTGCCTCTAGATTAGAGAAGAAGCATCCATGGAACCTCTGCAAGAACTTGGCAAAAACAGAACCAATTACTGTCAAGAGCAGATAATCCACATCTGAGAGCTGTTGATCAAAACAGTTCAAGCATGTCAAAGATATTGACAGTCATTCCCATAATCTCTCAAGAATAAATGGATTCACGCGCCACACAGGATCCTGCTCATTAATTCTGCTATGAGAATTTCAATTAGTTTATTCAGTTATTTTCTCACTTGAAAAAATGTAAAGCAGAGGAAGACAGTTTGCAAGGTGGGGTCATTGTTAACATACCTGAGGAAAGTCCCATATAGCTATCGAATAAAAATCCACGTGTGGCCACTGGGCCCAGTCCTACTCGCCCTTCCGAAACCTTCACATCTTCAGTGGAATTACACACACCAGTAGGGGTCACAAGCTGGGCTTATTTAGAGCATATGGAGGACAAGTTCCTGCTCACATTACATCCCCCCAGGGCAGTCACTTATCTATGCCTATCAGGCCAGAGATCCAGCCCTCTCATCAAGCCAAATGGGAGGCAGGAGACTCTTCATCCAGGCCACAGAATGGCTGCAGAGATTCCCTCCAACCCAGCCCACCTGTGCTCCATGTCCTGTGACATGGGTTGGGGACTCCGCACAGGGAAGCCTAGCTCTCAGCCCAAATCATCAGCTCTCCAGCCACATGACATATGTCACTTGGCCTCTCTGAGCTTGGAGTCTGCTACTATATATGTGCTATCAATATTCCTACTAGGAAAGAGTATCTTAAGCCAGCCAGAAAATAACCCAGCTCCTGGTGTCCATGTCTCCTGCCCGCCCAGAAGCCATGACAGCAATGCAGATGAACCCCGGTTTGGTTCATCATTTGAGGGCCAAACAGACCTGTGCCTGGGAGGGGAGCAGCAGAGAGGAACTTCTGCCCCCTTCCCAGAAGCTGCAAGTAAGGGTGTAAGCCACATTTCTGGGCTTGCCTACCTGGGTCAGCTGCAATCACCACTGTCACCCATTATCAGCACAAGCACCTTCTGTAGTGCAGATAAGGCTGTTTCATCTGGTGTGGGACAAATGGACGGTCTGCCCATCTCTAGCAGCGTACTATAGAATATGCTAGAAAGCTAGAATTCAACGATCTTTTCCTTAAGCTCCAAGAATCACCTGTCCATCAGCAGATGTTCAGACTTGGATACTTTTAGCCAGCCGTGGAGTTGCTGTGAATCCGTTCTATGGGTTCTCTCTCGCATGAATTGCGGTGAGTGTGAGCTAGATCCAAAGCCCAACTACGCTGTTAGAAAGACTCCCACTGATTTCATCTGGCTTTGGAACAGGCCCGTTATTGCAAATTTTCACTACAATGCTATTCTGTCATATAACGACCACTTACCGTACTAGCGCCACAATGGTGCAGTGCAAAGGGGGATGCTTAAGCTAATTGGACATGTTACGTTACAGATTTGAGACCTTAAACACTAACCGTTTTTAAAAAACGTGAATTGCAATTCGCTGTCACGTAAGTTTCCCACAAAACTGACAAGGGCAGAAACTGATCCAGAGGGAACATCTGTGCACAACTCCCCATGCCTCATGCCGTTTTTGAAGCAGGTTCAGCTCCAAGCTCTGGTTTTGGTCAGGCGCAGAATTCCTACTTCTGAGTTTAAAAACAGCCCACAGGTTGTTGAGTCAGTTGACACTGTTTACATGGGAAATGCAGAGACGCACAATGTGTTCTGTGCAGCAAACACTGTTCTCTTCACAGTAACGTATTAGTCTCACACAATTCCGCTTGTCATGGGCCACGTGGAAAATGGAAAAACCCATCAAGCAGAACAAGATCTACCCAATCCTTTGTGTATCTGTTGCTCTGGCCCCTCTGAATATATATTTGATCTGATGGTTCTCTGCACCAGAACTCATTTTTCTGAAGAAAAGGCATCAGCCTGTTCTGGAAAACAGGACTTCCCTTTGAGGATGTATAGGAAATATTGATACTGCTAATGTATATCTTATCAGATTACTACCTACTGCTATAAAAAGGCTACTCTAGCACTGGTGAAGAGAAGCTGTGGGCAAGAACTGAGTACCAGCAGAAATAGCAAGAAAACTCAAAATAAAGAACCTCTCTTGTTAAGTTGCTGGCAGTACATACCATGACAGTTAACGTTTAGATTTATTCTCTTCATGCAAGCTTAACAAGTACAACTCAGATTCATTGCCAGTTTGCTACTTCTTGTTGGATTGCTGGCAGGTCAGATACCACAGGGATGGGCACATTAAGTATACAGAGACGGGGGAATAAAAGCAGATTTCCAATTTCCTTGGCACATTTTAAAGTACCCTGCATGCGAAACTGCATGCAGTGATGATCCTAATTACCGTGAGATAGTGCGAGGTTATGCCCAATCAGCCGGCAGTGATAGGATAGTGACTTTCGCCTCGTGGCTCTGTTGGGCCTCTGACACTGGGTTCTCACCACTGCCTCATACTTCAATTGAGCTGTCAGGCTCTTCTTCCGTTACCCTGTATGGGACTGACACCGAGGTGGTCTGTCCCCTTATGAGTAATAGGGCCTACTGGTGACCCCAATCCTGTTCCATGGCATGGCTCCTTTAAAAGTTTGGTATGCAAGGGTCTATGAAAATGGCATCAGCAGATATGGGGAGAGAGGAAGCGGCCTCAGGGACTACTCTGGGTTTGAGGAAAACCTATGCTGCTATTCCTTTAAGGTCCCCAGAGTGAGAGTTTTGTAGGGGGGGGCAGAGCAGGGCTCCCCCCTCTACCCCAAACACCCCAAACGCCCTCTGGCAAAGCGGGCGGAATGTTCTTCGCTTGCTCCCTCTGAACCGAGACACCGGCAGGGGGAGGCTCGCGGAACCATAGGGCTGGCAGGGACCTCGAGAAGTCATCAAATCCAGACCCTGCTGAGTTCTTCCAGGCCAGGGAGAAAAGGGACTCACGTGAACAAGGTGCCAGCTGCAGGAGCCGCCGGTGGAAAGCCACAGCTGGTCACAGGTAACGAGCACAGCCCAGCAAGGCGAGCGTGGGCCTCCTGGACCAAGGGAGGTGCTTGACAGGAAATGCCCCTGGCGCCGAGGGAGGGGGGGCTGGGAACACTCCTGAGCCAAAAGAGGAGCTCTTTTGAAGGAAGCTGATTGAATATCCCCCTTCTCCTGGGTCTGGCTAATTTAGTTCAAAGACCCTAGAGACAAGCGGTCTATTGCTGAACGCCCTAGAGGGAGCTGAAGGGAGTGTGTCTGCAGGGCTTCACTGTGCCAGCAGGGGGCGCTCCGGGCCACACCCTGCCACTGCGCTCCCCAAGCACCTTAAAGTCCAGACACTTTTATTCAGGTGTTTAAGTGAGGACTGAGCAGCCTGGCTTTGACACCTACCTATGAAAACCCTGGCCTCTTAACAGATCAGTGACTGCTTGAGCATGGGCGGGGACAGATTGTACGAGACAGGTTCTCTGCAAAGCCATGTCAATATGAGCTTAGCGGTATGAGAAATATGCTGTATGGATCCCCCTTCAAAAAGCAATTAAGGAAAGCATGCATAACGAGACAGTTTATATACAAATGCAAACGAGTGCTGTGCAAATTGAGGACATTATACAAAATAAATGGAATTTAATCAGTTTACAGTTCTTTTGGTGGGCCTGCTGCTTACTGCTGTCAGTCATATAGCTATAATTACCACCTTGTGCTGGCTGATTTCCTATTGTCTGGGAGTTTCCAATCACTAGATCTCACATTCTTCATGATCTTTAAAAAATAGTTCTGTCAAATCGACAAGTGCAGTCTATCAAGGAAAAACGACAACATTTGTCACAGAGAGATTAAGGGGACTCTATTAATAGACCAAAAAAGGAAATGAACATCCACAGCTACATTCGATAATTCTTTTCAACCTAGCCCCCAAAATTTGGGAAGGGATATAAAGCCCTCTGCTTCAGGGCATGAGCCATCTCCAGCTGAGGGGGGTAGGAAAGAGCTTCCTTTATGGGCAGATTATTCTAGTATTGGTCATGTCGCGTCTCTTGCACTCCTCCTCTGAAGCAGCTGGTCTTGGCCATTACTAGAGACAGGACACAATACCAGATGCCCCCCTGGTCTGATCCAGTCTGGCATGTTCTATATTCCTAGTTCTTAAATTTATGGTGAGAGTAAATCATAAGACAGTGAAAGCCCAGTATGCTTAAAATTAAGGGTCCAAATCCATGAGAATCCTTCCATTGGCTTCAATGAGTATTGCCTGGGACCCTAAAGGAGCTAGTCTGCCTTTCACATCTGTCCTTTTGCCTGTGCTAGTTCCTTTACTTTTCTAGTGCTAAAGAGAAACCTCTCAATGTGTAGTTCAGAGATTGTTCTGACATGCCCAACAGACCATAACATCTAATAAAGTACTATACAGAATCAAGCCTTAAATTAGTTCAGGCAAAGCGGGCAATATGATGTGTAAATATTCTGTTTGTGCAAGGAAATACAATTTTACGTGTGAAAAATAGATGCTCATATTTCAACCACAGAACCACGAACTGTAATCGCCTAAATTTTGTCACTTGAGAAAAAACTCCAGCCACGCCAGAGCTGCACAAAGTGTTCACAGCACTATCAAAAAGCACACAAGTTAGCCAGCGTTGGGTTTGGTTATTAAATTGGAACTCCAGCCAGGTTCACGGAAAGTTTGCCTTTCAAGTGACCTATGGACAGGGCCGGCTCTAGGCACCAGCGCTCCAAGCATGTGCTGGGGCGGCACTTTCCAAGGGGCGGTGCTCCGGCTTTTTTTTTTTTTTTTTTTTTTTTTTTGGGGCGCAAAAAGCTGGGAGCCGGCCCTGAGCGGAGGTGAGCTG
>NC_048306.1:1270010-1312798 GCF_013100865.1 Trachemys scripta elegans | reverse complement strand
CCCCTGCCCCCCCCCCCCCAGGGTTACAAGCCTGGGAGGGACGGGTAGGAGGGGAAATGCGGCACGCCTGGGGGAGGAGGCGGAGCCGGGGATTTGGGGAAGGGGTTGGAATGGGGCGGGGCCAGGGGGGGCACGGGAAAATGTTTTTGCTTGGGGCGGTAAAAAACTTGGAGCTGGCCCTGCCTATGGATCTTATGCAGTTCGACATGGGAATCACAAGAAATGCTGGTGTCTCTGTCTGGGATTGAAACCAGGTGACAGTGAAATTAAACTGAAAACCACATTGATATTTTGGATTTGTTCAATCCTGTGTGTGTGTGTGTGTGTGTGTGTGTGTGTGTGTGTGTGTGTGTGTGTGTGTGTGTGTGTGAGAGAGAGAGAGAGAGAGAGAAAGAATCGACAAGGACCTGAGCCACACACCTGAGCAAAGCAAACCTATTGAGTTCCAGAAGGCCCTAGTGCATACATTAGCATGCCCACTCCTATTGGTTCCTACCAGAGCTTGGACCCCGTCGCTATTGGGAAGCAGGGAGAAGCTGGAACAGGCGGTATGCCACACGCAGCCCCTATCACACCTAGTGTCGCAATGGAATAAATCCCGCTCTGACTTTACAAAGCTACCCAATTAGCCCACGCATTGCCAAGCCAAGTGGGAGGTTTGCTCCGCTCGGCTGTCTGTTTAGATGTTTGAGAGGCATACACGTGTCCCTACTACTTTGCTTGCGAGGAGCCCGCAACGTTCCGTGTGGGTTCTCTTCAATGTAGATCTTCCGTATGTTGCTGTATGTGCACACTGTATCCTCTTCATCCATGTTCTCAGTGCATAGGCTCTGGAACCAAGTGCAAAGCCCTAGGAGTGGAAACATTTCATTCAGGAGGTTGAGACACTCCCTCATAGAACCATATTTCTGGGCTACTGCTTCCCCTTGCAAGAGACCCAACGAAACAGAACAGGTGCTCCAGCGTATACTGTTGCCCAGCTGCAAAGGTCTGGGCAAGTTATGATGACAGACAGAATGGAAAAAGAACAATAACTGAGTGATTGTAGTAGATAGAAATAGGGTCGTATCCCTTTAAAGAGTCTATGGCCTCTAGTGGCTCTCACCATGTGCTATGTTTCAGAAGCGCCCAGAACCCAAACAGGGTGTGTTTGAGTGTCAGAGTGCGCATGGCAAGAGCTTGTGCTAGGCCTGGTATGTTTGCACATTTTTAGTAAGCAGGGTTATTTGGACCCTGGCAGTGCCTGTGAGGTTCCTTATTGTGCAAGGAGCACAATCTAATGTTGAGCTTGTGATATTATAACAAACAGGAAGCATTTTCTTCTTAGAAGTGCCCGTACTAACAACTTACAGTCAGGATACCCACCCTGCAATCAGATCCACTTTGGCAGTGACGGATCTTAGCAAGCAAGCAATCTGCCCCACATGCACACAGCCCAACTTAGATTTCTCCCAATCCAAAAGAAGATAAACCTGCACACCAGGAATTTACTGCTACAATAAAATTGCATAGATTCTGTTTGTTTAATATATACCATATACTCCACCGTTCTTTTCAGAGCGCGGTTCATTAATACCAGTGACCTCCCTAAGAACAATCACCTTCATACCTGTAAAGAAATTCCCAACACTACTCTAACAAACTCCAGAGCACCGCACCTCAGCACTAAAACAGAACAACTACACAGAAATAGGGACTCTTCTTGCGCTGAATCACAAAGCTGGCAAGTTGCCTGAAGATTTAGATTTCTCTGCACCTGTCACATTTTTAATGGGGAGACATTCGCCTCAGAATCTAACATGTTTCCTTCTTCACTTTTTTCTGCAAGATGTCACTTGTAATTCACATTACACAGCCAGATTTATCTCAGTGCTACACTGAATTAAACAAGAGAATCTGAACCTCAATCCCAAGCACATCTAAAAAATTATAATTTATTAATTTCTAGGTGGATGCCAAAGAGAATTGATTCCGCAAGAAGCTACTTGACATTAGAACTCGAGGCGAGCGATGGGACTGGAGCAGCTCTGTAGTGTCTGGATGCTGTGTGCTGGCCTGGTTATGGGGATGGTCACTGTATGCATATACTGGGGCTAACTCAACAGGAGCCTGTCTGGAAAACAAAAGAATGACTCAAGATAAGCTACCCCAGAAGAAACACTGGAATTGTGACGGGACAATGCCGGAACGCGGGGGCGGGGGCTTGGGACTAGCTTGGAACAGAAAGGTCAAAGCCCAGGAACAGAAGAACTAGAGCAGGCAGGCTTTAAAAGGGACCCTCAATCAAGAGTGGGGGTAGATGTTTGGGGAAACCAGACAGACCCAGGGACCCGCTGAGGGCATCTGGAGAAGTCAGGCCTGCCTAGGTTACCATCTGGGGATTGTAAGCCTGTAGGTAAGAGACATGTATATAAATGATGTTTTAAAACACTTCCCTCTAAGTGCTTTGTTCCAAGCGTTGCCACCGTTCTAATGGCTGGAAACCGACCACCCTTGTCCTGCCCCCTGGATGCTGCCCGGTTCCCTTTTTGACCAGATGTTCTGGTCGAAAACCGGACACCTGGCAACCCTGTTTGTTCTACTGTTAAAAGCAACAGTACCCTGGTTTAGGAAGACTGCCCGCTCATCAGGGGCACCAAGGGGCCATTGGCCTCCCACTTTTTGAAAGTGGATGGGCCTGGCCTGTCCACTTTTCGCCCAGGTCTGGCCCCCTGCCTAGGGTTGCCAACCCTCCAGAATAGGCCTGGAGTCTCCAGGAACTAAAGATTAATCTTTAATTAAAGATCTGAAATCTCCAGGAATTCATCCAACCAAAATTGGCAACCCTACCCTGGCCCCTCTTCCCCCCCACCCCTGAAGCCCCGCCCCCTGCACAGGCCGGAAGCTGAAGCCCGGCCTGGGCAAGAATGGCCCAGGTTGCCTGGGCAGGTGTGGGGACAGAGCATTTCTTCTCCAGACATTTCCTGCTGTTTCCAGGGTTGCATAAGGCAGTGCAGCTTCAGTGGTGGAAACAACTCGCGCTAGAGTAGCTCTACGTCTGTACGGCACAGAGCAGGACTCCCCCAGGCACAGTAGCTGAAACATGCTGCATACCCTCAAGCCAAATGTCTAGCAATCAAATACCTGTATAAAGAAGTGTAATAAAGCGTGAATACAGATTACTCACCTCTTTGCTTAGCTCTGTGAACTGCAGAATTTGATTCATCAACACCTTCTGTTACCAACAGATGTAAAGTCACAAAAGGGCTTTTGGCCTTCAAATACAATTTAAAGAATTTTGGTAAATACAAAAGTGTACACCAATCTTTTTATCAGACGGGAGTCTATGAATTCTGCAGCTGGCTTTCTTGGCTGATACGGTATTTAGATTTCTCAATAGACTCAATCACTGGTTTCAATAGCCTCATCTTTATCCGGAGAAACAACAGCCTGATTCAGATCTCAAGTGTAAATGAAGAGCAAGTCAGCTGAAGTCTACAGAGTTACACTGGTGTAAAATGAGAGCAAGTGAGATCAGAATTGAGCGCTTGACGTCCATGTTACAGGCAAAAACACAAATAAAATAAACCAAACATTTGTGGCAGCAAAAAGTTGATGAAGGAATAACAGAAATGATGGTCTCCTGCAGAAAGAACGGGGTCTCTAATTTGGACAGCTGCACTATTTCATAAAACAGATTTTTTTGATGAACACTCAAGTCCGACAATCATTCCCAATCTCAGGACAAGGAATTACAATTCTTTTTTCCTTGTAGCAATTTAGCTGATGTCTTTCAAGCAATGAACAATCATTTTGAATTCTCAGCATCAGCCATAAAAGACTACCTAAAGGTTTCTGATCTCACAATCAAAGCTTTCCTGTTTGCAGGAAGATCTATGTGCAAATCTTGTTTGGTTCTGTGAAGACGTTTTGGATGTATTAAACTCACAGGCACTGTCACACTGGACAAAAACCAAAAACCGCAGGGCACCATCTTCTTCCTGTCAAAGTGAATTCAAGTTTTGTCTTTGACTTCAGCGTAACAGGATCCATCTGAATGCAAATGGAAGCTGTTAGGAACAAACAGTACATTAGGTGGGTCACTGAAGTCCACCGAGATAGCCTGTAAAAATCTGAAGCTACTTAACGCATTGTCAAAGACTTCAAAAATCCTGGCTCAGCTTCAGAAGCAAACATTAAAAACCTCTGGAGAAAAAAAAAAATATCAGACAGGTCCTGTTAGCGAGGGATTAAAAAGCAGTTTTACCCTGCAGAGCATCTGAGAGTTTTACTGTAGGGATAAGTTTGCAATGAACAATAAGCAGAACTGCAACAGGTCCTGTGGGAGAGCTCACACTCTGGACCCTCCCCTTTATTCAAACAGTTAATACTGCCATTGTTTAGTGTTTTATGCACTAATGCCCTCTGCTAGGGAGAATCAGAACCGCTCACCTTTGTCTCAGGCCCTGTACTGCTGAGAGCGCGTTCTGTGTGGTAGGGCCCAGGCTCCTGTAGAAACTGGGTCCGAGTCCAACTGCTGCTCTCACCAGGAGATTCGGAGTGGCCATGGTGTAGCACAGGACAGCCATAAGGCCTAGGGGGATCTTGGGTTTGTTAACACACTGTTAACTTCATCCATTACAGTAACCTCCAGAACCTTGTGGAGATGGGATTCATGCCAACACAGTCTTACCTATGCACAACACATTGGAATGATTTGCATGATTCCTACAAACTTACTCAAATGCGGCCTACCAGAGAATGTGGGGGAATGAGGGTGGTCATATCTCTCTCTCTCGCACATACACACACACAAATGGACAGCGTCCCAGTCTTAGAAACTGTAGCCAAATGTTCTAGCTTCCATCAAATAGGTTTACTACCTGATTTTTCTTCACTCCATGGGATAAACAGTCTTAATAAATTGCAACTTCCCTTAGTGGTGCAAAGAGAAGACTCTTTTGAAGATGGGAAAGCTCCCCTGCCACAGTTGTAAAGACGACTACGCCACAAAGGATTGCTTCAACTGAACACCTTATTTATAAGGCTGAGCACAAAACAACAATTCCACATGCTATGGGAGGAGTCTCGTCTAAACTCAAGAAGGTAACAGATGTGCATGTGAAAGGTACAGGAGACTAGAGGCAGTATTCTATGGGTGGTCCATTATAGCCATCGACAACTGTTTTTTTTTCTAAAGCCTTTGCCTGCTTGTGTTGCTAATCTATATTTTATGTTATGTTTCATTTTCATAGAATCATACAAATGTCAATCTAGAAGGGACCTCAAGAGGTCATCTAGTCCAGACCCCCACACTGAGGGAGGACCAGCGGGAAGCAGCGACCAGCACATCCCTCAGCCCGCACCGCTTCCAGTAGCTCCCATTGGCCTGGAGCAGTGAACTGCAGCCAGTGGGAGCTGCGATCGGCTGAACCTGCGGAGGCGGCAGGTAAACAAACCGGCCTGGCCCACCAGGGGGCTTACCCTGGCGAGCTGTGTGCCAAAAGTTGCCGATCCCTGGTCCAACGTGTTCTTAGAAACCTCCAGTGATGGGATTCCTCAACCTGCCTTGGAAGCCTGTTCCAGAGCTTAACTAACCTTATAGTTAGAAAGATTTTCCTAATATTTAACCATCATCCCACTTGCTACAGATTCAGCGCATCGCTTCTTGTCCTACCTTCAGTGGACATGGCGAACAATTGATCACTGTTCTCTTTGCCGTTAACATAGTTGACGATTGAGGGTGGGACCTGAAAACAGTCTTCTGTTCGCAAGGCTATACATGCCCAGTTTTATTAACCTTTCCTCACAGATCAGGTTTTCAAACCTCTAATCATTTTTGTTGCTCTCCTCTGGACTCTCTCCACTTTCTCCACAACTTTCTTAAAGCGTGGTGCCCAGAATTGTACATAGTACTCCAGCTGAGGCCTCATCAGTCCTCCCATGTATTACTTTCAACATTCCTGCCGATACACCCAGGAATGATATTAGCCTTTTTCACAACTGTATCAAATTGTTGACTCATATTCAATTTGTGATCCACTATAGCCCCCAGCTCCTTTTCTGCTGTACTACTGCCTAGTCAGTTAGTCCCCATTTTGTAGTTGTGCGTTTGATTTTTCCTTCTTAAGCGTAGGACTTTGCACTTGTCTTTATTGAATTTCATCCTGATGATTTCAGACCAATTGTCTAATTTGTCAAGGTCATTTTGAATTCTAATCTTGTCCTCCAACTGTTTGCAGTCATTTCCAGGTTGATGTCATTCACAAATTTTGCAAGCACACTCTCCACTCCGTTATCCAAGTCGTTAATGAAAATATTAAACAATATTGGACACATGACTGCTCCCTGTGCAATCCCACTAGATACACCCTCCCACTATGACAGCGAACCACTGATAACTACTCTGAGTACAGTCTTTCAACCAGTTGTGCACCCACCTTATAGTTATTTAATCTAGACCACATTTCCCTAGTTTATGAGAATGTCATATGTGACTGTGTCAAAAGCCTTACTAAAGGCAAGATATAATATGTCTAGTGCTTTCTTCCTATCCACTAGGCCAGTAACATGCCAAAAAGGAAATTAGGTTGTTTCGGCATAATTGTTTCTTGACAAATCCATGCTGGCTATTCCTTATTACCCTATTATCCTCTAGGTGCTTACAAACGGCTTAATAATTTGTTCCAGTATCTTTCCAGGTATTGAAGTTAGGCTTCCAAAAATTCCCTGGATCCTCCTTGTTCCCCTTGTTAAAGACAGATTCTACGTTTGCTCTTCTCCAGTCCTCTGGGACCTCGCCCATCCTCCATGAGTTCTCAGAGATCATTGCTACCGTTTCCAAGATTGTTTCAGATCCTTAAATATCCTAGGATGAATTCCATCAGGCCCTGCCAATTTGAATACATCTAACTATTCTTTAACCTGTTCTTTCCCTATTTTGGCTTGCATTACTTCCCCTTGTTAATATTAATTGTGTTGAGTATCTGGTCAGCATATACCTTTTTAGTGAAGACTGAAGCAAAATAGGCATTAATCGGCCTTCTTGATGACATCCATTATTTGTTCTCCCTTCCCATTAAGCAGAGGACCTGCACTTTCCTTCACCTTTCTGCTACTCCTAATGTATTTAAAGAACCTCTTCTTGTTGCCTTTTACGTCCCTCTCTAGGTGTAACTCATCATATGCCTTACCCTTTCTGATTTTGTCCCTACAAGCTTGTGCTATTCTTTTGTACTCCTCCTTAGCAAGTCATCCATGTTTCCACTTTATGTAGAATTCCTTTTCGATTTTCAGGTCATTAAAGAACTCCTCATGGAGCCATACTGGCCGCTTACTAGTTTTCCCATATACATAGGGGGCAAAGCCAACCTGGCTGTACCAACACAGGCTCCATAGTGTAGACACAGACACAGACGTTCCCACACTGAAGGAAACAAAGAACTGGCAACAGTTCTTTCTTACATCATTCAGCCTAAAAGCCACCAACAGATGTAAGACCAATCACGTTTTAATAATCATGAACATAAGAACGGCCATACTGGGTCAGACCAATGGTCTATCTTGTCCAGTATCCTGTCTTCCCACAGTGGCCATTGCCAGATGCTTCAGAGGGAATGAACAGAGCAGGGCAATTTATCAAGTGATCCAGACCATGTCATCCACTCCCAGCTTCTAGCAGTCAGAGGTTTAGGGACACTCAGAGTATGAGGTTGTGTCCCTGACCAGCTTGGCAACCAGCCACTCATGGACTCCATGAACTTACCTAATTCTTTTTTTTTTAACCCAGTTATAGTTTTGGCCTTCACAACATCCCATGACAACAAGTTCCACTGGTTGACTGTGTGTTGTGTGAAGAAATGCTTCCTTATGGTTTGTTTTAAACCTGCTGCCCATTCATTTCATTGGGGGACCTGTGCTGCTCGTGTTATGCAAAGGATTAGACAATACTTCCTTGTTCACTTTCTCCACATCAGTCATGATTTTATAGTCCTCTGTCATATCCCCCCTTAGTCTTCTCTTTTCCAAGCTGACCAGTCCCAGTCTTTCTAATCTCTCCTCATATGGAAGCTGTTCCATATTCCGAATTACAATAATGATTCTGGTTTGGAACTCTTTCATGCACTGCTTCTAGGACTACCGGGGGGGGGGGGGGGAAGCAACAGTTAGTCCAGAACTTCTTTCCCCATGGCAAAATGGAACAGCCCTCAGAAGCCTGTTCTAAATCTAGTGTCTGAGTTAGGGAAACATACTCTGCTGAAACTAACCCATAGAAAAAGCACAGAGGTTGAAGATAACTGAGCATTTCCTACAGACACATGTAGAGTTAAAACACAAACATTTAATAAGTATTATTGGTTTAAACAGTACTCTACTCAACTATAATTGCTGTCGGGTAAAATGTTAATTAAATGCACAAATATTCATTGTAATAGTAATGTAGCCATAATTATCTCATTACACATATATAGTCATGTATAAATAGTTGAGTTATTTACATCAGGGTTGTAATTACACATCCCACAACAATTAAACCCCTGAAAATCCAATTGATCTTTAAAGTTTTATTTTTTACATAAATCTGAGTTAAATGCCAGACAAAGAGCTTTGTGTAGCTCAAAAGCTTGTCTCTCCCCAATAGCACTTAGTTCAATAAAAGATATTCCCTCACCCACTTTGTCTTCTAACGAATACATTTGTTTTTATGAACCTAGGATTTTTTTCTTGCCAGTCGACTTTACTGAAGTCAAAACAAATATTTCTACTGTTTCTCATTTGGTATTTTCTTCTTGAAAACTTAGAAAGAAGAGAGCTGCAGGATACCATTGTTTTGTAAAGGAAACAAACCACACAACATCCTGGCTTTATATGTTGTCTAATATTTCATCATCTGACTATTGGAATGTTTACTCCTGGAGGAATGCTGTACCATTGTATGTGTGCGTGCAGTATTCATGTCCCCCGCATATTTTTTTGCTTCCCCACAGAAAAATGACTTTCTGATGGGGAAGCAAAGAAGCTGCAAGAGCAGTTATGTGCCGCTCGCCAGCGGTGCTGGCACATCGTTTCAGGTGCCAATAGCAGCTAGCCAAGAGGTAAATCACGGGGAAGGGGAGGAGAAGGGCTGGGGACACCACAGCTAGTGGCGTCTACCCAGCTGCTAGTCCCAGCTGGGCTGGGGAGGATGGGACTTCCTCTTCCCCTGCAAGGAGCATCCAGGGCTAGGTCAGATCCACCCCCAGAAACCTCTCCGGCTACAAGAAGTTCCACACCCCGCCGCTTCCTGTCTCCATCACTCCTCAGCTGTGGTAGGGGGGAGGGGTCACTGTTCAGGAAGCCTCTCCCCCAACCACCCAACCCCCACAAATCTGAACTCCTCATACCCAGATCGCCCCACAAAACCTGCACCCGGAACCCCTATTGAGCCCCACCTCCCTTCATCCAGACCTCATCTCTGCACCCAGACCACCCCCCACAACCAAATCCCCACCCCAACAAGCCTCACCCCCTGCATCCGGAACCCTCCTGCACCCAGCTCAGGGGACTGATTATATAGCCAAGGTACAAAGACAACAATATTGTAACTGGCATCAGTGGCTCAAGTCGAGGTAGGCTTGGTACTGTTCTACAGAAGTTCTTATTGCGCAGCGATGCAAGTCGCAATCTGCCAGGTATTCAGTGCATCTGATTTGGCAATTTCCATCTAGCTCTCAGTGGACAGGTGTGCCTATCACACCAGGCACCAGCACAGTTCACGTTAGTTGGCACCCCTTCTTGGCAGACCTAGCCAGTTAAAGAGTGAATGGATGAGGACTATGCTATGGGCCAGATCTTGGACCCTACCCTACCAGTGCAAAGCAGCTGTGGCGGAGAAAGCAACCAGAAAGCCAGAGAATCCCCTCTTGCCACTATGGCAGCACCTTGACACAGCGAGTGTGGCTAGGAGAGAGGAACTGTGTTAGCGTCTCCCATCTGGGCGTACGTTACAGCCCCGTCTACGGTGAGAGCCAGCTCGAAAAAACTTCCATTCGGCTGGCCAGGGCTAGCGACAGCTCATGCAACCTGCACTGAGGAAACAAATGCAGAACAAGGTGGCCAAAAGGGACATAGGTTGAGACTTTAATTGTCTCTGCTTATTGGATATCTGGAGACAACCTTGCATAAGTAATCAAGCCAAACACACTCTTGGGTGCCCTTAACAACAGGGGAGAGAATCAGCTTGTTGAATCATCATACATATTCAACAAACAGTCACCAACTCTCTTCAGAGAGCTCATTACATAGCCACACTTAGTCTGATTGCTTTAACATCTTTCCTCTCATTGTAATTTCTATCTACCTGTTACAGAAGCATCCTATCATGTAAATTACGCTAATCCAGAACAAACAGGGATGAACTACGCTGAAAATCTTTTCACAGGAAGAGAGTCTTACTGAATCTGCCACTGATGTCACCTGTCACAGTCCACTACAAACCAGATTTAAAATGAAAGGTGCCATGTATGTGACATCGCAGTAAACAACCCTTCATCTCAAATGTTCAACCCAACGCTAAAATGCACGCTTACAATTAAGCCAGTATTGAAAGCTTATCCCCATTCAAAGCACATTCCTCACTTTAATTTACATTAGTCAGCAAAATATTTTAAGCGGAAATACTGTTTTTTAAGCATTGGTTCAGAATACAGGCTACTCGCTGAACATTCATTCCATCGCCTTTTTTTGTTCTTTATGTTCTTCACAGCTACGTAAGTAGGTGCTGCGGTATAGCTGCACAGCGTCTTTCCAACTGCTTTGCCGTCTCCCCAGATGTGTACAACGGCACACTGCATGCTTCAGCAGGTTCTCAGAATGGCTTTGCTCATGGGTGAGAGAGCACAGAATCTATTTTTAAAAGATACATTTAAGATTTGAGACCTTGCGGTCACCCAGCCTCCCAAGAGAATGTCATGAAAGTCTAGACATGGCTAGGCAAAGCGCCATATTACCTGCATTTGGGCTGCAAGTGGCAGAAACCAGGGTCTTGCAGTGGGGGGCACCTTGGGTTCATTAAGCAGATCCCAAATTCCAAGCCAGCTACCTGAGTGCCCTGCTTGCCTCCTGCTAGACCCCTGACTCCTTGGCTCCCTCCCACGCTCTTTGCGGGGTAGTGCTAATCTCCAGAGTAACTGTTAAAGAAGCCAGAGATGGGTAAGACACTGGGAGAGTGGGCGGTGCTGACCGCCCCCCCTGCGTTACAGCTGGGTGGGGAGACACAACAATCACAGCCCAGAGCACTACATGGGCCTCCCTAGATCATGACAGTTTGGGACCTGATTCCCAAACTAGTGGGATTGGCATTTCTGCTCTCTGGCGGTTGGCAATACGACACATACGGCCCGGGCGTGGCAGAGTCCTGGAGACCCAGGGGTGGGTTCAAGTCGGTCTCCAGTTCCCTAAAGGAGGGAAGGCGAGCCCCTCTGAAAGACGGCCAGTTTGGAAACTCCTCCAAACTGATGGAATTCACCCCATCCAGGGGACAAGAGTCATTAGCTGGAAATATGAACACATGCTGGGGGCCTGCCACACCAGATGTGCTGCTGGGCGAGCCCAGCAGAACCACTTGTTCTAGAACCACCTTTCGCATTCAGTCCAATGTGAACGGGGTAAAAAGCTAAAACCAGCCTTTAGAGGCTATAAAATGTAGCTACCCCCTGCTAGCGTAGTTCGAATACGAGTCTCTAGGCTGTAGCAGTACTTCCAACCTCGCGTGCTCAAAAATCATGAGTGTTGTGGGTTTCGATCTGTGGTTTGATTTCTGAACTCCCCAGACCCATTCCCAGTATGCACGGTGACAGTTAGCGGTGCCCACTCTCCCAAGGTTATTGGGATTATGGCCCCCACTGTCGGGGCTTACACCCCTAGATCTGCCTGTTGTCCCCACCCACTGCTCCAATCCCTTTAGCCCCCACCCTGTTCAGTTCAGACACTCAGTTTTTCCCACCCCCAGCCTCACTGCTGCTCCTTCCAGGCTTCATCGCTCCACTCTCCCAGGCCTGGGGGGCTGCAGCAGGATCCCCCCTCCCTTTTCCCAGCTCCAAGGGCTCTTCGCCCCTTCTGCCCCTTCCCAGGCCAGGTGCTGCAGGGACGGAAAGGGGAGGAGCAGAGGCCCAGTCCTGGATGCGGGGGCGACTGGGTGGGCTCTTTGCTCCTTCCTCCCCTCCTGGGAGGGCCGCAAGTGGAAGGGGAAGACACTGCCGGCTTCATAAGGGGGCTGGGATGTCTCACGTCAATGGGCAGACAAGCTCCAGACCCCTCTGCAATCACTCAAACACTGCGAGAGTTGGTACTGCTGCCGAAACACACCCACCGTTGGGAGTCCTGAATCGGTGCGGCCGGTCCTTCTGCCCAAGGAGTAAGCGCAGTAAACACAATGATTATAAAAGCTACTGACTTTATTGGGTTTGGCTTTTAAATTAACCCACGTCCAATGCACTAGAAAGTTGTGAGCTGTTTTCCCAACACTCCACAGTTATCAGGGTTTAGCAGGCCAAAGGGAACCAGGTCAGTATAAAGTGATTAAATCAACAATTTTGGTTTATTTTCCCTGTTCACTTTATTTGTCCCTTTCACAATAAGGTCCCTGCTTCAAGGCAGACAGAAGAGAAGTCAGACCTTTTTCAGGGTGCTGAGTGCTTGATGGGAGTAGAAATACTAGTGATGGTCACACTTACATATTATTTCCTAGCCTATTTTTCCCCGACAATTAAAAATATTTTCAGACAGGCATGGTCCCAGTTTCCTCCATCATCACTTACAAGACGTACTAGAGAAGTTCTTAAAGGGGCCAGCCTAGTTGCTGCTTAGAATCATAGAATATCGAGGTTGGAAGGGACCTCAGGAGGTATTTAGCCCAACCCCCTGCTCAAAGCAGGACCAATCCCCATCTGTCCTTATGCATGTTTAGACCAAGTCTTCCACCATCTTCTAATCATCCACCTGTCCTAGAATTTCATCTGTCCAAAAAGTTGTCAGAGTCATGGAGATTTAAGGGAGAAGCTGTGGCTATTATTGAAGTGATGCTGGTAAAACACTTCCAGATCCTCGGATGGAGGGTGCTAGAGAAGATCTAAGTATTATTCATCCAATTTCGCTGGTATGCTAATTGAAGCACAGCAAGAATAAACCACTTGCCTAGGGTCACAGAGCGTCTATGGCAGAGCTGGAAACATAACCCAGTGATCTTGACTCCTAGGTTCCTACTATATTGTTTTAAAACATGGCATAAGATTATACACAGACATAGATGTATGTGGAGTAGACACAATATATATTGTCACGTGTTAACAAGCATGTTGACAGTGAATCAGTTTATTGATCACTAAATTCAATCCATTTCGTTAGTCTTAATTGCAGTTATCTAACTTGACATTTACATTGAGCCATTATGTTTGTATGCAACAGGTCACAGAATAGTTACTTAAATTGCCACCAGCCACATAGGAGAAAAAAAATACTGAAGACAGAAGATGAATAAAATAAAAGACATTACAGGGGGCAAGGTGGTACAGCAGGGTCCTTGCACCTCTGGGAATCAGAGTGCAAATCCCAGTTCAGGGCACAAGAGGAAACGAATTCTGTGGTCCCATTGTTGCTTCCCGTTATGCACATCACAAAATCACCATGGGAAATGCTGTCTGTTCAAAAGCACCACAGGATTGGAACAAGACAGTATGTTCTCTAAACCATCAAAGGCTCAAAAATTCAATGTGCTCTTATCTCATTCTGAAGAACGGACGTAGAAAGGCTAGAGGCTGGAATTTAGGACTGTCTCCCCCCACTCCTCCCATAGCCATGCATTAACAGCGACAGGGTTTAAAGCATGCAGTACAAAGGGGACTGTGATATCAGCCTTAACTCTTACTTTTGTTACGAATTTGTGTTTAGGTTCATTTTAAATAGAAGCATCCAAGGAACGGAATAAGTGTTCTAGCTGCTCCAGTCCCTGTAGGAAATACATAATTAGGCTGTTTTGGGGGACAGGGGGCATAAAACATGTACCTGAGAGATCAATTCATTATGAACTGTAAGTTATTTGAGCACAAAAACAGCCATCTATGACCTGCAAACTTTTATTTTTCTTTTACTGCAAATAACGATTTCCAAACCTACCGAACTGTCAGATCTGCCTTGTCCTTTGTATTCAGGGGGCTGCGTTACAGTAGAGATTGCAATGCCGTGGGAATAGGAGTTTCTGAAACTGAACTTTCAGCTCATTGGCATGACTGGAATTTACAATGACGGGAACACATCCTGGCCAGGAAGAGCAGAAGTGACTCGAGGGATAGCTTCTCTTAACACGTTCACCTAGGACAGTGATGTTTAACAGAGAATCTTCGCAGACACACAGCACAGCATTTGTCTGACTTGAGGAATGCTTTATTAGTAGTTACCTAGCCGCAATTCTGACCCTCTGCGGTTACCTTCTATAGAGCTGCAACGGATCCCTGCTCTGAATCGCATGGTACTGTCTCAGCAGGAGGAGCAGCACGTCTAGCACCTGCCATCTGCCTTTCAGGCGTTGGCCAGCAGCTGCCACCACACAGTGTTAGAACTACACCAAACCTCCCCCCGCTCTGAGGGAGGAGCAGGGTAAACTAGCTATTACCCACCTGACCTGCGCCAGAAAGACAAGAGGCACCGTTCAGGACAAGAACATTCTTCGGACACACAGTACTTCACGTCAAAGGTGCATGTATTTTGAAGTATTCCGGTATTTAATGTGAGGCAGGAGAGGATGAGCAGAGTCACCAGAGTCCGGTTATCAGCTGACGGGGGTGTCTGCTTTTCATAGACGTTAGAACACTAGAGATGGTCAAATTTTAAAAATAACAAGACAGGAGCATTTCAATTAATAGAAGTTCAGAGCTGCCTTTGCTACGCCAGAGCATTCATTACTCCTGAGAGTTTGGAGAACCACTCAAGACCCCTAGAAATGTCTGTGAATCCCAGAGTTTTCACAAATTAGGCACTAATGGCTATTCAGCTCAAACACTGGACCAGAGATGGGTTATTTGCTGTTCCTTATTCTACTTTTTGAAGTGTTTGTCATCCAAGCAGCCAGCAGAAACAAGCCTGAAAGTTACTAATGAGAAACAAGTGTTTAGAAAATGAGGATTGGCTCACAAGCTATTTGCAAGCCAGAAAGGTAGCTACATTATTATCTGTTTTTATCTGAATAAATCTCCAGCTCTTCACAGGACATCCGAGTCAAGAGGCCATAACTAATCAGATGTTCTTTTGTGACATTCAAACTAAACGTCTCATGACACTTAAGATCAAAAAATTAAAAAGTAGTTGTTGGATACAGGACTCCTATCTCCACCTTTTCCAAGGAAAATTCATTGTTCCAGTAATAGTAAATCTATATTCCGTAGAGGTAGATTCTTATCTATTATAGCAGCATATATTTAATTCTTCATTAAAAGGGCTAATACGATACCTAGAGCGTTAGACATTGTCCTGTACTTATAAAATGCCATTTAATTTTTAAACAATTTCTTTAATTAAATGTATTTTAAAACAAGCAAAATAGAGTCAAACATTCCTATTAAAAGATCCTAATTACTCGCAGCCAGCTAGAACAAGCTGTGGGAAATTCTGATTATTTCAGCAGCTATTCCACTTCAGCTCTTGCTCACCAGCCAGATGTCCTGAATCTTTGGAATTATTCTACATAGAATCTCAGATAGAGGAAGTGAGATCTAAATACACGTCTCTGCAATGTTCAGAAAGGTTCATGTCTGGTGTCCTAGGCTGACCCCTTTTATAGTGTAAAGTCTGCACCATTTGAAGATGGCGTCCCGTGAGGTAAAGAGAAGATGGGTTCAGCTACAATGAGAATTAAACAAAGCCTTAGTAGTTCTTGCAAATGTCTATTGGTTTTATAGTTTTCCATACATTAAATGCATGCCAAGACTACAGATAACAGGCAGCACAAGATAGAAAATTCTGCCTAAACAGACAGACTACATTGTAAGCTTCCCTATTCATCTTTTCTTCAGGTCTCGTCATTCTGTTCTTTGAGAAGTAGCCTTCCTAGAGCTCGTTATGCCAAAGTGAAAGTACACACGTTAATTCCAAATCTAGCAGCTAGCCCTCCAGATTTACCCCAACCCACAAAAGTGACCAATGCTGTCACCCAGTTAGTGTCAGCTCAGCATTACTCAAGGTGTCTGTCCCTGTACCTGTTCTGACCTGGTCCCAGCCTGCATATACATCCCAGCTGTGTTCATCATAAGATCCTTTATGCTCTTCCAGGCATGGCTGAGATCCAGTCGAACAGGGTATTTTGCACACAGTGCCTCCTAGTGGCTGAACAGTATAAGACAATTTAGCATTCTATTACATCTCCCCTTTAAGTCCTACATTCCTACCGTTTACACTATTTATACTATCATGCTGTCTTTGAAGTTCAGTACGTATCAGTCTTAGGTGGCTCTGAATCATACTGGTTTTCTAATTATATGACCTAAACACATAACAGCTTGGCCATCTGGCTGTCCATTAGTTGCAACAACTGGCGGTGGTTGGTTTGAAATGCTTGAGTCGTCTTCCTGTTCTGCATCTGCTACCTGTACAGTTTGCTCTGTTGATTGTTCTTTCTGAGGAACAATCTGTAGATGTCGATGGTTCCTGTTGAACTCTCCCCGGTTGGTCTCTATCACGTTTGATCTGGGCACTTGAATTTTTTCTTTACGACAGCTGGAGCTGTTCATCCCATTTCTCCATCCAATTTGACATGAACACAGTCACCAGGTTTAACACCCAACAGTTCTGAGCATCCTCTATTATTAACGTGTTCATTAGCCAAATCAGTTAAAGAGCCTAAAAGAATCTCTCATCTGGCCACTTTGGAGATTAGAAAAAAAAAAAAAAAAAAAAAAACCTAAGTTCTGAGTTGTCTTCTCATCAGGAGTTGTGCTAGACTATATCCAGTAGCTGCTATTAGTGTTGATCTCTAACTCAAAAGAGCAAGGCATGAATCTTCTTGCTTTAGGATTTTCTTGGCTGTCTGTACGGCTCTCTCAGCATCTCCATTCGCTTGTGGGTAATGTGGGCTGCTAGTAATATGATCAAAATCATATTTCATTTTGAATGACTTAAATTTTGCTGCAGTGAGTTGTGGTCCATTATCCATCACTGGTGATTCTGGAATACCAAAGTGAGCAGAAGTGTACTTCAGTTTCTCGATAACACTGACATGTTAGTTCTTTCAAGTACATTATTTCTATGTACCTGGAAAAATAGTCCACAACCAGGTATGATATCCTCTGAATTCACATAAATCTACAGCTAGTCTCTTCCAAGGTCTGTCTGGTAGAGGTGTTTGTACATTGTATGTTTCAGCATTGTCTTTTAAGTTGATTTGTACAGGATCTCCTTTGAAAAGTCCAATATAATCAAATCCTCTGTCAGGTTCTTCCCCCTTTCTCACTAAGTCCATCATGGCTGCTGTGTTACAGCTGAGAACGTTGTTGGTCTTTGAGCCTTTGATCACATGCACTCTGAATGCAAAGCTTTTGTCTTTGTACCTTTCTAGCCCAGGCCAGGTGACTTCAGCTCCGGAAGGGGTTGAAGTTGATTGTAAGTCCCTTCTGAGATGACTGTGACCTCTGCTCCTGAGTCAACTCAGAGTCAGTGTTACCAAGAACATACAGTATCACTTTCCAAGCAGGCTCTGTCATCACATGGGATAGATCCCAGAAGCAAGGGCTCTCGAATGTTTGTTCTGGTGCAGCAAACACACAGATATCTTCTCTAATTATGCGATCTCCAGTTTCTTTGTGGAGTTTGTTTACAACTCAAAATCTTGCAAAATACTGCATCCAGTCTCTTCCATTGTGAAGATCTGTTAAAGCTGAAGTTCTCTGGAACATTGAGGAGTAGCATGTTGAGATCCTGCAACCTCTGTTGCTTTGTTCCAAGTTTACTCTTGACACCATGTCATGTACTTCTATATAGATATAGACTGGCCACAGAGCATGCTTATACACACCAGTTGTGTTCATAAGATCCTTTAATGGTCCACCAGGTACAGCTGAGGTTCATTTAAATAGGGGGTGTTACACAGCACCCCTGAGTGGCTGAACAGCATAGTACAATTTTGAATTCCATTACACAAGCTGCAGTGCTCTGGTTTCCAATGAGTTTTTAGGAAAACTCAATGTTGCTCACTTTTGGCTGCCTCCCTTTTCTTTTGAAGTCCAGGCCAACCCAGCCCTGCCTGGATCAACACTACCTATGCCCTCTAATATCCCAGGACGCCAGCAGCTCAGGGACGTAGGCAGCCAGACTCATGGAGGGAGATTTCAAGAGTGAACACTGGGACTGGGCATGGATGGGCTCTCTGCCCAGTCCCTAGAGATGGATTATACCACAGCTCATTTGAGAAACGAGGCTTTTGAGCTTAGTTCCCTTTCCTCGGGAGCACTCCGTTCCGACGCATTATCTGGCTGGCAGTGAAATCCCAAATTTAAAAAGCCATTCCTGCCTGGAGTGAGGAGCCCTCGGAGATCCGGTGCCTCAAAGTCCCACAGTCAATAAGTCTACCCTTGACGTGCAGAGGTGACATGTCAGGACTGAGGTGCATTGGGCAGCGATTTGGTGGGAATCACCAGGATCACCCAGGTTTACCATTAAACACCTTTTTTATCACACAGTGTGTGCCACATACTTCCTCAGCTCCAGAAACAATAGAAAACGGGTATCATCTTTTGTACAAAATGCAGAAGTTGCTTTGTGTCATGCACGTTAGCGCATAATGAGACTGTTTGCGATGTCTGTCCAAGTGACTGAAAGTGGTCAGTTTTTAGGATCCATGGAGCAGGCCCTCTGCAACGGCTAATTCCAAATCACAGAACTGAAAAATATCCCAAAAAGTGATATTAATATTCTGTCTGTCACCAAGGATGCAAGACTGTCCTCTCAATGCAAGAGAAGTGGTTTGATTTCCTTTCTAAATGCAGAAGAGTAATGTATTGTTATAAACAAAGATGAGCCTAATTTTGGAACATATGGACTCCACCATGTGCTTGTTTACTTAGATTGGATGCTTTAATTTGTCTTGGCACTTGCTAGTGTTTAGGGTGCCTTTCAGGATAAGGAATAGATGTATGGACACATTGTGGGCTAGAATGGAATATAATTAGATAGCAAAAGCTTCACAAAATCCTTCTTTATTATATCCACAACAGTGAGCACATTGAATATTGCTGTACCCTGAAATAGAATACTCACCATATCTTAACAGACAAATATAAAAATTTAAAATAGTAGCATGAACAATTTTCCATATGTATTTTCAGAGGGGAAAACTGACATACAAAGTTAAATTCAGCTATACAAACTCCAAATTAATGAAGATTTCTTCACGTATAAATCTTGATCTGGTCTACCAAGGTGTGATTTAGAGCTACTAAAAGCCGTAAGAACCTGTAACAATGTCTTGCTTATTCAAAATATTTGAAGAATTCTATTCACCTTGAGAAACCAGTTTAATCACTAAATATAAACACATCATTCGCTGTGCACACCTGTATAGGACACGTTTGTGTTTTTTATCATTGAGCCAAGTTCTGAAGTCTTGGTCATGCAAAACAATTAAATCTTTGGATGTCAGACCTTGGTCCGATGTTTGAATATGCAACCTGGTGCCATGGTAGATGCATTTTTATACTCAAATTAATTTTACACGCTTGACTTCCATCTTGAGATTCTCAGATGGATACTGCAGAGAACACACAAACTTCCTCAAACACTTGCCACTTACTGGCTTGTTATAACAGAGTTTCAGTCTCTGGCACAGTTCTATTAATGATGGTTCAAATTAGAACACATGAAGTGCAAAGCCAGTAGAAAAGGAGAGAAGCAAGTTACGGTTGCATCAGCAAGTCAAAACCAGGAACAAGGTCTGTAGAACAGTTTTCTAACTAATTAATTAAAAACTAGCACTGACATTTTTAAAGTAAAAAGAACAGGAGTACTTGTGGCACCTTAGAGACTAACAAATTTATTAGAGCATAAGCTTTCGTGGACTACAGCCCACTTCTTCGGATGCATTTTTAAAGTAGGAAGTCCTAGAGCAATGATTCACGAGTAGGGTTGCCAACTTTCTAATTGCACAAAACCGAACACCCTAGCCCCCCCCCCACTTCCCTAAAGCCCTGCCCCTCACTCATTCCATTGCCCTTCCCTCAATGGCTCACTCTCCCCAACCCTCACTCACTTTCACTGGGCTGGGGCAGGGATGCAGGAGGGGGTGAGGGCTCTAACGGGGGGGGGGGCCAGAAATGAGGGGTTGAAGGTGTGGGAAGGGGCTCCAGGCGGAGACAGGGAGTTGGGGTGCGGGAGGGATTGAGGGCTCTGGCTGGGGGTGCGGGCTCTGGGGTGGGGATGAGGGGTTTGGGGTATAAGAGGGGGCTCCAGGCTGGGGGGTTGGGCCAAGGGATTTGGAATGTGGGAGGGGACTGTGGGTTGAGGCAGTGGTTGGGGTGTCGGGGGGGGGTACACAAATGAAAAATGTAGCTAGAGCAAAAACGTCAGACTCCCTGCCTGGCCTTCACCAGGACACTGCTGCACTCCCAGTTATTTATGGATTCAGTTTAAGTCATTTAGGCATCTCAATAGCTGTGCCTGCAGATCAAGTACTTAAACATCTACGTGTTCTAAACAGCCAATAAAGAATCATGGGGCCAAAAGTCTGCCCTGGCCTAGCTGAGCCCACAAGGACTGGATGCAAAACAAGAGGCCAGTGTTCGAAAGCCTTGCTGATAAGGGGCAGGGCTAGGCTACGTCTACACTGCATAGTAAGCCTACAGCTTGGGTGTTTCCAAGTGTCCACACTGCATTGGACAATACAAAGGAGTTTGTAAAATTATATTAGAAACAAAAAGAATCCTGACAATAATATTGGTCCATCAGTAGACGGAAATGGGTGAATTATCAATAGTAATGCAGAAAAGGGAGAAGGGTTCAAGGACTGTGTGTGTTGTATATTTGGGGAAGAAACAGATTATATAATCTCATTGTATGGTGATGACTTTTTCCATTCTCCTAGTATCTCTGAGGGATGTTCAACAGAAACGACTAAGGTTAAACATTTTTAAAATCAGCGGGCCCAGATAACTTGCATCCAAGAGTTTTCAAAGAGCTGGCCGAGGAACTCGCTGGACAGTTAACATTGATTTTCAATAAGTCCTGGAGCAGTGGGAAAATTCCAGAAGGCTGGAAGGAAGCTAATGTGGTGCCTGTTTTTTAAATTGGTGAATGGAATGACTGGGTAATTATAGGCCTGTCAGCCTGACATTGATTCTGGGCAAGATAATGGAGAGGCTGACATAGGATCGATGAATAAAGACCTAAAGGAGGATAAAGTAATTAATGCGAACCAACATGGGTTTATGGAAAATAGATCTTGCCAAAGTAGCATGGTGTTTTTTGGCGTTTACAAGTTTGACTGATAAGGTTAGTGTTGACATAGCTAAGGGGTGAATGACCTTACCAAACCTTTACTCGTGGGCATAGTTCTGACTCTAAGGGCAGGTCTACTGCCGACATAGCTTCCGCCTCTCCCAGAGGTGGAGTAATTACGTTGACGGGAGAGCGCTCTCCTGTCTCCATAGAGCATCTTCAGTGCAGACGCTCTAGTGCATCTGGTGATATAGCGCTTCTAGAGCGGACTAGCCCTCAGACCTCTGTGCCCACACTGTGAGAGAACTACTCCAGCGTAACACTTCACTAGATTGGCACCAAAACCTTTAAAACAGGACTGCAGAATGAGGCTGTCAAGCCATGCCCAGCAGCATTGGAACAGCTCACCGGCGGGTTCTCCATCACTTGACATCTTAGATTGAAGAACCTGTGGGGATCTGCCTCATCCCAGGGCAATGCCCTAACCATCAGGCCAGAAACAGAACGTGTCAGTCTCTCTCTCCCCCCCCCGCAGACCAGAACTGACAACGCTTCACTGGCGAAGAGCTTGTTGAAACGGAACTGTCTCCACAAAATGTTTCAGCTTTGACAAACAGCGTATTTTGCTGAAATTTCATTTAGTCCAAAATGTTCCAACCAGCTCCAGCTTTGAGCCCTGAGCTCGTTACCAATAATCAGCATTCAGGGCTATGCCTGCTGCTGCTAACCCAGCACGCCACCTGCCAGGCTGTATCTTCCTCCTCTTTGTATTATCAATCACTCCTGCAGAAAACTACAGAAGTGGTGCTTCTAAGAGACATGTCTGGAATCTGAAGCTCTCCCAACTCTTCAAGCTGAGTTTATAACTCCCACGTCTGTTTGCTTCTTGACCGGCTGCTCGATATCTGCCCACTTTTTAAATACCTTTGTATCTGCTGAATAGCAGAGCGCGCTGTATGAGCGCCTCCGGCTAATTTCTCCAAATCAAACACCTGCCCAGGCAATTACAAATCCAACAAGAAAAATCAGATCTCAGTAAAAAGCTGCATTTACTTTCCAACAATGATTATACACTAAAAACGAGGAGGTGTAATTAGCATGACACTAAATAATAACTAGAATTATGAGAGGGGTTCTCTGTATAAAACGATGGAAGAGTCAGGGTTTAGGAACAATTTTATCTCTGTCAAAGCACATGAATACTAACCAGAAACCACCTTTGCATGCAACAGAGCCATGTCACAACTCTCCATATCCCCCCTCTGCTATTATAACCCCAGGATAGGGCTCCCCAGGACTTCGGTTTGGCAACTCATAGGACAAGCTGCAAGACCCTCCGGTGTTCCCAGACCTTCTAAAGGGACAAGGGAGTTGGTTAAAGCCGTAGTTCTCAACCTTTCCAGACTGCTGTGCCCCTTTCAGGAGTCAATTTATCTTGGATAACCCCAGGTTTCACCTCATTTAAAACCCAGTCGCTTATAAAATCAGATGTAAGAATACAAAGGTGTCACAGCACCTTTGTATTCCCCTTTGCCCAGTGCGTGCTCACACACCCCCCACCCCTTCCCACCCCTGCACCGTCCTCGCCCCACCCCCATTCCACCCCTTCCCCGCCTCTTCTCCCCCTCCTCCCCTGAGCATGCTGCATCACCGCTCCTCCCCATCCCTCCCTGAAAGTCCAAAGCGCCGCCAAACAGCTGTTAGGCAGCGGGGCGGCAGGAAGCGCTGGGAAGAAGGGAGAGGAGCAGGGACACGGTGCACTCGGGGGAGGAGAGGGCGGGGGAGCTTGGCTGCCGGTGGGTGCGGAGCACCCGCTAATTTTTCCCTGTGGGTGCTCCAGCCCCAGAGCACCCACGGAGTCGGTGCCTATGCATCACACTATTACTTAGAAAATTGCTACTTTCTCATTTTTACCATATAATCATAGAATACATCAATTGGGATATAAATCTTCTATGTACATTTCAGTGTCTAGCATAGAGCTGTATAAACAAGTCACTGTCTGTATGAAATTTTAGTTTGAACTGATTTCACTAGTGCTTTTTATGTCACCTATTGTAAAACTAGGCAAATAGCTAGGTGAGTTGATGTCCCCCCGGGAGATCTCTGTGTACCCCCAGGGGTACGTGTACTGCTGGTTGAGAACTACTGGGTTAAAATACAGGGTGGGTTCATTACTTGGTTCTGCTACAATGTGCTGGACAGACACAAAGAGGCATGGTCCTGGCAGACAGCCTGGACTCTAAAAGCCAGATGGAGATAAGGCAAAAGGCGAGATACCAGGAAAGTGGCCAGGGAGGGGTGAAATCCTGGAGTGCGTTTTGTTCAGGTTTCATATTGTTTCATGCTTCCCCTGTCCCATGGTCTGAGTCTTCTCAGGTACAGTGACAAACTGAGCACAATACTCCTCCTCACGCAGCCTGGTCTCCCTGTACTCCTCAGCCAATTCCCTTTACATACTGCACTTTCAACGCGGCTACTCTCAGCCCAGAAATTACCTTACAATTGGTAGACAGGCCCAATTCAGGACTGCCTCCATCCCTCTCCACCACCATTCCAAGCTCTGGGAGGAGGAGACTGCTGAAGACACATTCCTTCTTATAGATTTTGTTGCCCACCTCTTAAATAAGTTTATATGAATTCAACTCAGGGTCACAGAAAGGCAGGACATGAGACTGGGTGACACCTCTGGGTCATCTGTTGTAGGCTCCTGATATCATGACATTTTGATTAAAAAACTAGAAGGATATCAAATTAACATGGCACACATTACATGGATTAAAAACTGGCTAACTGATAGGTCTCAAAATGTAATTGGAAATGGGATATTGTCCTCAAGCAGGTCTGTTTCCCATGGGTTCCCACAGGTACTGGTTCTTGATCCTATGCTATTTAACATTTTTATCAATGACCTGGAAGGAAATCCAAAATCATCCATAAATGTTCTGAGTAACACCACAAAAATTGGGGGAGTGATAAATAATGAAGACGAGAGGTCACTGAATCAGTTGGTAAACTGATCACAAGTAAACAACATGCATTTTAATACGGCTTCATATAAACATACACATCTAGGAAAACAGAATGTCAGCCTTACTTATAGGATGGGGAATCTACTCTGGGAAGCAGTGACTGAAAAAGATTTGGGGGGTGTAGTGAATAATCACCTGAACATGGGCTCCCAGTGTGACGCTATGGCCAAAAGAACTAAATGTGATCCTGCATAAACAGGAATCTTGAGTAGGATTAGAGAGGCTGTTTTACCTCTATATTGGCACTGGTGTGACCACTGCTGGAATCCTGTGTCCAGTTCTGGTGTCCAGAATTTAAGGACTTGAAGGAGATGCCTGGGGGTTATCTAGAAGGCCCACAACTTTTGGTGGACTCAGAGGGAAGTGTGGTATCCCTTTCTAGCTAGGATGCTGAAGGAAATACTTTTTGTGGTTTACAGGGCTAACCAAACCCAGGCTACAAGTCAAGTGCCTGTCTGAGGCCATCCCAGGGGTGGGAAAGTCATCAGAAACAAATGCGTACGACATGTGGTTTCGCCCAAGGAAATGGGAAACCTATCTACTTGATTTATTGTTTCACTTTGTTTTAGATCTGCAGCAAAGAATTTTTTTTCTAGTATTTTGTACACGGCTTCCAAAAGATACATAGATGTGACTAGCTGGTAAAGCAAGGATGTCACCTCTGACCTAAAATGCTCTCCTCAAGTATTTGTTCCTGGAAGGAGAGGGGCAGAGTACCAGATCATGTTTGTATTAGTTAAAGATCTGACTATTTAAACCAGCACAAGAGTCAGGTTATTGGCCGGTACAGAGGAGGCAAAATCTGCAGTGGTTTTTGTTTGTTTGTTTTTAAATAAAGAACTTTCCATGGTTTTCTCATTAAGTCAGGATTACAAGATGTGGCTAGTTTACAATATCTGCAAACCATTCCAAATGTTAAATTCTGCCTTCAAATATTGCATCTCTCCCCCCATTTACATGAACAAGTACAAATACCTGTTCGATTAAACAAAAAGCTGGTTAGAAACTGAGCAGAAGGCGATTCCACAGTTCATTACCTCTGCCTTCCCTGGCATTACTGCAGTTAATGGGAATCAGCACTTCAACATTTCACAGGGCAGCATCCGACCCACTAGATTACAGAGCTTTAGAAACGCATCTGCTAATCTTGTGCAGGCTGAATTTTCCACCATTACAATCCACCATCAAGCTCTCTGTTTTAGATTAAATTCAAGTGCAGTTTAGAACAGATACTTCCCCCCTCTTTCTGCAGCCACTGAAAACAATCAGTTGTTTGCTAAGATCATTCTCTTCATTCTAGTCAGTTTCTTTTTGTCTTTAATTTGCAACCTAACTGGCCAGACAAGTCAGCATGTTTAGCAATTTACTGGGGCTGTCGATTAATCGCAGTTAACTCAGACGCTTAGCTCAAAAAATTAATCGCAATCAATCACAGTATTAAATAGAATACCAATTTAAATGGTTAACTATTTTGGATGTTTTTCTACATTTTCAAATATATCTATTTCAATTACAACAGAGTACAAAGTGTACAGTGCTCACTTTATATTTGATTACAAATATTTGCACTTTAAAATGATAAACAAAAGAAATAGTATTTTTCAATTCACTTCATACAAGTACTGTAGTGCAATCTCTTTATCATAAAAGTGCAACTTAAAAATATAGACTTTTTTATTACATAACTGCACTCAAACAAAACAATGTAAAACTTTAGAGCCTACAAGTCCACTCAGTCCTACTTCTTGTTCAACCAATTGTGAAGAGAAACAAATTTGTTTACATTTACGGAAGATAATGCTGCCCACTTCTTAATTACATCACCTGAAACTGAGAACAGGTGTTCGCATGGCACTGTTGTAGCTGGCATCGCAAGATATTTACATGCCAGATGCGCTAAAGATTCATATGCTTTTTCATGCTTTGGCCTTTGTTCCAGAGGACATGCGTCCATGCTGATTATGTTTGTTAAAAAAAATGTGTTAATTAAATTTGTGACTGAACTTCTTGGGGGAGAATAGTACGTCTTCTACTCTGTTTTACCCACATTCTGCCATATATTTCATGTTATAGCAGTCTCGGATGATGACCCAGCACATGTTCGTTTTAAGAACACTTTCACTGCAGATTTGACAAAACACAAAGAAGGTACCAATGTGAGATTTCTAAAGATCGCTACAGCACTCGACCCAAGGTTTAAGAATCTGAAGTGCCTTCCAAAATCTGAGAGGGACGAGGTGTGGAGCATATTTTCAGAAATCTTAAAAGAGCAACACTCCAATGCAGAAATGATAGAACCCGAACAACCAAAAAAGAAAATCAACCTTCTGCTGGTGGCATCTGACTCAAATAATGAAAATGAACACGCATTGGTCTGCTCTGCTTTGGATCGTTATTGAGCAGAACCCATCATCAGCATGGAGGCATGTCCTCTGGAAGGGTGGTTGAAGCATAGCCTTACTAAAGAACGCTCTAATCCTGAACACGTTTCAGCCACTAGGCTCCACTGTGTACCCACAGAAGTTGGCCAATAAAAGATACTACCTCATCCACCTTGTCACAATTTTACTTCAGGTAAAGTTAGACACAGAGCAAGGATTTGGAGCAAAAGTTGGTAATTGAGTTTGCAGGTTGGAGGAATCAATGGAGCAATGGCTGGCATTTCACGAGTGAAGTCTTTATAGTCATCCAGTACCCAAGCGATGTGGAGTTACATTCTGAAAGATCAAAATTCAATTCTTTATCATGATTTACAATAACTCAAATATGCTCTTTAGACACTGAATCCCAGGTCATGGTGAAACCAGCATATACCAAAGACGCTAGAAGGGGTCGTCAATGTTCTGCAAGCATACTAGTTACTGTACTTGCTTCACCAATATTCACTCACTTGATGAAGACACTTGTCTTCCTGGCAGTAATGATAATAAAATACTACTACTAATAATAATAAAATAAGATCAAGAAAAAAAAGCCTATGAAATAGGCCAGTCAACTACTTTATCAGGTTACCCTCACTGATTGCAACAAGTCTCAATTAGTTCTGGGGAGCCATTTTTAACCAACATCATGTTCAGCCTCTTTTAACACTTAGTCTGTCACATGAGCGAATAAAAACAAAACAGCTCAAATGGGCAGGTGGAACAGCCAGATAATTTTTCAGTAATAACAGTTCCAGAGCAGTTTTTCTCTGAATGCAGAGCACTTTGCTGCAGTTTAGTAATTGTCAATTGTTTGAGGGACACCCCAAAAGTAAAAGAAATCTGATATCTAAGACCAAGGATACCAACTTCAGGAAAAACACCAGAATGAAAGCAGACGAGTGACTGTGGTCCTGGGGCAGTAACTTCTGCACTACCCACTTTTATTCAACTTAACTATTCAATTACCGACATGCATGCTTGCAATGTGAAGTCAGGTACCTACTGATACATACAGTAGTGTTTACAGGGCTAGCCTCTATAACGAACACACACTCTAATGTTTCAGGAGGGATTTAGTGGGCTCATGTTGTTTTAAAGAGGATAATCCAAGCTGAGAGAAAAATAATCTTTTCCAAGTCCAGACCACTGGATTCTGAGCGGCCTTGGAGCACTTGCTTACAACAGGCAAAGATGGCTGCAGAGATGTAACTGCTTCAGAGTGGAGTGTGGTAGAGGTGTAACCGCACAGGAAGAGCCTGACCCCAGATACACCTTGTCCAAAGCCTCGCGCTCCGCCCAGCCGAGCGTGGTGTCTCCCCTCGCTATTGCTGCCATCTTCTCTGAATTCCCAGCTGTCGAGACTATGCTCTGCTGCTCCCTGGATTGCTGTTTCCATGGAGATTATCGTTACAGGGAGCAGCATTGCGGAGCATAACCTGAGGAGGTTGAAAGCAGCCAATCAAGCAGGAAAGCTGGGTCCAAACCACCCAAACTCACCAGCGAGGACAGCCGATGGGCAGACACGTCTGACAGGCCATGGAAGATACCTTAGCCCAGAGGTTCTCACACTTTCCGAACAGAGCCCTTTGCAATAGTGTTGTGCTGACTCCCACCTTCCCATCCTGGAATCTTACTCTTGCAACTACTGCTGCAAGAACTAACAGCCACAACATTGTAGTACGCCGTCTCATTTGAAAGACAGACCCTCCAGGAGCAAAATATTCTCCAGTGCCAGGCACTGACTCGGAAGGGACAGCCACAAATCTAGCACCATCTGCTCAACTGGCCCCATCACCTGGGCCCGGGCAACAGAAGAAAAGGAGAGACAAAAAGACTTGTCTTGTCACCTCATTAATTCACTCAAATTCTTTCTATGGATAATTCGGTTGTACACACTGTGAAAAGGCAAGGGGGGGGTCTTTTATTATTATTTTTCCTTAGCTTTTTGGCAGTCTCATTTGTTGGCAAACATGGCATTTTTAAATGAACTGCTCTAAATTCAGACCCAAGCCTGGGACATGTAATTTGTAGCCAAGCTCACACCCAACGCAGAGTTTAGCTGGCATTATTTAAATGTGTCACTGAGTGAGAGATTTCTGGAGCACGTGAATGATTTCAAGGCGGACAGGAATGCCTGACCGTGAGAGACTAGAGGCTCAGCCCTATGCTATTTTTTGACAATTTAGAGCAGTGATTCTCAACCTGCGGCCCGCCGGCCGCTTGTGGCCCAATCAGCACAGAGCTGCAGCCCATGTGACATTCTCAGGGCCATACAGGTCGTATTGGATGTGTCCCACAATGGTAAATAGGTTGAGAACCACGGATTTAAACGAAAACAAATTTTAAAATTCTGATTTCACTTCTGCACCTTTAAATACTGGTTCTGAACTTGCAACTTATTTTCTTGCCTCACTTAAAATGCAGGGGGGGAAAAATCAGTCAAATAAAAGGTGAATGTATTTTCTTATTGTTTTAAAAGTTAGTTCGTTGTATACAAGAAATTTACTTACTATAGCTGTCATTCTCCTACCAACTTAGTGGTGAAAATCAACCTGAGATTCTGAGTAAAGCTGCCAAGCTAAACAGAACCTTACAGAAACAGAATGCCAGGATATGGAAACTCACTCGAAGCACCCAAAATATGAGTCCGAATGTACAGCTCAGGTATTACATTTCACAGTTTCAGGTTGTTTGAAGTGAGATGCACAATGCAGAAATCATCATTGTATTAATGCCATTAAAAACACGCATTGAGTGTATACACGCCCCATGGTGAGCCTGGGTTACTTTTGCACAAACTCAGCACATAGCACATGTCTGCAGTATACCCACAATAATGAAACCAAAGTCTGCCCTTCATTACATCCACATAACAGAGGGTACAGAGTTGAGATCCATGGGCTGCATTCTGAACTGCGTTACACCTGTGCAAACCTAGAGCAACCCCCAGGGCTCAGCGACAGTGCCCTGCATCTAGAATGGCATCCCAAGAGCAGGTCCGTCCCAGTATCAGATTCTACTACATAGCTCTGTCTGGGGGTTACTGATTTGTAGTGGCCAGAATGGGACAGACGTCTACAGCAAGATTCCATGAAGTTAATGGATCTTAGGTTTAGTTTAATACCAGCGTAACTGAAATTAAATCCGGTCCTCATACTCCAGTGATTTCATTTGAAGCTAAAAAAATGACATGGGGCAAATGCATTTGTCATTTACATCTAGGGCAAGATCCGGGGCTTCATCAGTAACATAGCAGAGTTTTTCCCCACAGTCCCTGTTAAAATCTGTATTTTCTTCAGGCAACTATCTGACTCGCCCTGAGGCCATCATTCAGCATGGATGGAGGCTGCATGTGAGACGTAACTCTCTCTTTACAGTCTCAAGATTCCTGAATACCTTGTTGCCCTGTGGCCCAGGTGGTTAGCCAATGCTTGGGGTCTTGCCAGGCTGGAGATACTGAGGATAGAAGTCAGGTATTTCTTTGGTACAATCTTGTTTACTTAAAATGCCCACAAAGTTCTGGTGCCCTGAACACAGTAGGAACAAAATCTCAGGCAGTTTCCTTGCTCACAATTTCCAAGCCTGCCCTTTCTAGCTAGCCCTGTATTCGGTCTCTCATCCCTCCCTGGGCCATGCTCACAACTGCTTCTCTGACTTTCTCCTCATTTTCTGGTTCTGACACCATGGGGCCATTTCAGATTTTTTGGGGGTGGGGGACAACTTTAACCATAATTTCAAAGGCTACTTGAGCACCTGAAAACTTTCTTGTTTTTTTTGCAGATAACTTAGATACAGTGCTCCTGTCAGATAATAATTTCTAATTCCTATATAAAGAAAGAAAATTAAATTTAAGTTCGGCCCCGCCCCCTATAATAAAAGAGCTGAGATCTTGGCAATTCACTTAAGGCAGTAGTTCCCAAACTTGTTCCACCGCTTGTGCAGGGAAAGCCCCTGGCGGGCCAGGCCGGGCCGGTTTGTTTACCTGCCGCGTCCGCAGGTTCAGCCGATCGCAGCTCCCGGTGGCCGCGGTTCGCTGCTCCAGGCCAGTGGGAAGCGGCGCGGGCCGAGGGACGTACTGGCCGCTGTTTCCAGCGGCTCCCATTGGCCTGGAGCAGCGAACCGTGGCCACTGGGAGCCGTGATCGGCCGAACCTGCGGACGCGGCAGGTAAACAAACCGGCCCAGCCTGCCAGGGGCTTTCCCTGCACAAGCAGCGGAACAAGTTTGGGAACCACTGACTTAAGGGACACTGGTTAGGTTTAAAAATTTATGTCTATTCTTATTTTGCTACTAACTCTGAATACAACAATTGAAAAAACTGTAGAAAAATCTATAAAAAGCAACAGAGGGTCCTGTGGCACCTTTGAGACTAACAGAAGTATTGGGAGCATAAGCTTTCGTGGGTAAGAACCTCACTTCTTCACATGCAACCATACACCATGCAAGACATCTGAAGAAGTGAGGTTCTTACCCACAAATGCTTATGCTCCCAATACTTCTGTTAGACTCAAAGGTGCCACAGGACCCTCTGTTGCTTTTTACAGATTCAGACTAACACGGCCACCCCTCTGATACTAGAAAAATCTAGATGACTTTCTGTCACTTCTTTGCAGTTCATCAAGCTTGGAATAGATCGTTTAACTTTTGGACATATCCTACTAGGGCAAGGCCCTGTGAGTTTATACTGCACCTGCCTGGGGCTCTAGGGGTGTTACCTCACTACAAATAATAGACTAGAAACCGGCTTTAAACAGGAGTGAAAGTGACACTTCTGAGGTACATCAGGGCAACTGCAGGCAGGACAGGAAAATAAACAGGCACAGGAGCTCTGGACAGCTCTTCCTTTAGAAAGAAGGTTGGAGGGTCAAATCTTCTAGTCCTGAATCAAGCAAAACTTCTATTGCCATCAGTGCCTCCATTCAGATATAAACATCACAGACGGTGCCCAGTGAATAACACAAATCATGACAATAATGGTCGCCTTTATGGACTCTGTAGATGCAGTTTCTGTTCTTTGTTCTGGAATTGGCCTGGATACAGCTGAAACCCGAAGAATTTGAGGCATAAACACATCTGATGCTCAGACGACACTCTCTGATCCCTTCCTTTTCTCAAATGCAGAACAAACAATGACTGAACAAAATGGTTTTCAGTTAAAATATAAAATTGCCCAGCAGCCATTGCTTTACAACCCAGCCTGGGGCAGAACCTGCCACCCCTTGGGAGTTAAGTGAGCTCCTCTCATCTGACTCTCATTCTCCATCCTTCCTGACCTCTGTGCTGCTTTTCATACAGTCAGCCATGACCTCTATCCTAACCTCCCGGGACCATTTGCTGGAGTCTCAGAGAACTGGCTGCCTTGGTTTTGCTCCCATCCATCAGAGGCCTCTATTTTGCAGCATGCAGCAGAGAGAAAGAGGCTGGTCCAGTGGATAGGGAGCTAGCCCTGAGAGACCTACACCCCACCGGGACTTCCTGTCTGATCTCAGGTCAGTGCCTTAGGGACAGAGTTTCAAAGGTTTTTAGGCAACCAAAGATATAGCTAGGCACCTAGTGGGGTTTACAAAGCACCTAACCTTCTAGGTGCCTAAATACCTTTGAAAATCTGGCTGTTAGTCTCTCAGTGCCACATCTGTACAATGGGGATAACAGCCCTGCTCTACCTCGCCAAGGGGCTGTGATGTAAGATAATACAATGATAATACTCAGATAATACAATGATGGGGCCACATAAGTACCAGAGGTAGCGTGAGAACTTCTCTATGCCACTGCTAGCCCTTCCCTGGGTTTTGGGCCCTTCTTTTCACCTATGCCACTCACATCTTCCTCTTTTCTGAATGTAACATTGGCTCAGAGGTCTTGGCTGTATTTCTTCTGAGTCCCCTGCATTCGCTCTTCAACCCCCCCCCCCAGGGATTCCTGCTTTACAGGTTCATCTAATGACTTCCAGATCCTTAATTAAATTACCAGCCTTTTTTTATCTTAACCACCCTGCCTCCGTTTGTAAACAAAACACTGACTCCCGGCCCCAGGGACACAAGCTGGGAGAAGCACCTCCCCTCTGCAGAACTCACATTTCACACTAATGGGGAGCAGTTCAGAGCTCCGCCTGGGAGCACCCCTCCTGTACGAAACTGGGGGGAGGGGAAGGAGAGAGGAGAGAGGCGGGCCCCCCCCTCTGCCCTACCTAATTGGCGCCCTTGTCTGACACACAGCTCCAACCCAGCCCCTGCGTCTGCAGTCAGTCCCCAGGGAAATCCCTCAGCCCACATGACCCAGCTCTTGCTCAGGCCCTGCTATGCTGGCCTGTGCCTTGGGCAGTGTGGTCTCCACTGTCTCAGTCATCACCACACAAAAGAGCATTTAATTGCTCCCCCATTTAGCCTGAATGATGCATGCTCTGTATACCAGTTCACTTCAGCTAAGTCTGTGATTGATGGCCACCACTGACACCCTCCAGTTTAACAGTATTTAGTGCAAGAATAAAGTAAGAAGTTGTAACTCATCTAAATTTAAAATAATTTGAGAATCCAGACCATATCATCCCTACTATCTGATTCCAGGGATCTCAGTGTCACCTGAAAAAAGAACAGGAGTACTTGTGGCACCTTAGAGACTAACAAATGTATTAGAGCGTAAGCTTTCGTGGGCTACAGCCCACTTCTTTGGATGCATATAGAATGGAACATATATTGAGGAGATATATATACACACATACAGAGTATGAACAGGTGGGAGTTGTCTTACCAACTCTGAGAGGCCAATTAAGAAAGAGAAAAAAAACTTTTGAAGTGTCACCTGAGCCACCATCACAAATAATGGTTGATTGTTATAGCTGGTATGTATTGTTCATAGGTGGGGGTGGACAGCTGTTTTACAAAAATCAGAGACTAAAAATGAAGGCACCCCGGTGACACTAAATCCGGGCAGGAGAAATGTAATGCAAACATTTACATGGTATTTCATCTTAGACTAGGAGCAATTGTTGAGGGTAATGTTGCTTTCTTCCCTGGGCTCATTATAATGGATTGCAGCCCCCCAGTGGTAAATCACTGTATCTCCACAACACTATCGGTGTGTTATAGGAACCATTCATTCGCATTGTGTTACAATTAAAAGAGGAGTTTGTCAGGACCATACAAGCCTGATATTTTTTCCTCTGAAGTCCGTGAAAACACTCAGCTGACTTCCCAAACTAACAGACTATAGAATCGCTAACAAGGAGATCGGCGAAAGGAGCGGCTGCTACAGGAGCTAGCTGTTGAAAGCTGAAGTATGACCTGCTCCTAAATGAGCCAAGAGGAATTAACATCATTACAGGCTCAATGAAAAAGGCAGCAATACACAGGGGCCAAGTTTTAGCTTAATCAGGTTCCAGCGACCGTTTCCTCTATGCCTGACCTCCTAGGAAGAGTCTCATTTGTCATTCTCACCACATTTACATACAGTACTTAGTGGAGCCATGCTTCATTCGGATAAAAGGGGGCTAAGTGGCGTGCTCATTAACTCTAACAGATGGTTTTGCATAAGTTGCATAGTTCCTAGCAAGTGGAAGTGATTAGCTGGTACAATAACAGGCTAATGTCACACCGGAACAGAGAAGGTTACAAACCTATCCAGAGATGATACTCTCTGTAACACAGGCTGATTAGTGCTGCAGAGTGTTACTGTACCGGCTCCTTTGATCGTGATCTTTCCCAGGATAGTTTAATCACAGGGTTTTGTACAGCCATACTGACTGGTTAGTGCAGTTTGGTTTTTAGGGATTTCTGCTAAAGCACAAAGCTTTTCTGCATGCTAGCCCATAAACCGGCCTTGTCGAGACAGAGCAGAAGCTGTGCTGAAAACAGGGGTTCTGTGGGCTGTCGGAGAGATTCTGGCAAAGGATCTGCTGGGTTGAGAAGCATTGGTCACAGCTTTACGCTGTTCCTAGCCCTGCACTCCCAAGCCCATCCGGCTCACTTGTGGACAGCGTCTGATCCATCAAGCGCTGCTGACCAGTGCTGGGTGACTGCAGAGGCAGCTGCAGCCTAGGAGGAGGTAAAGACAGTCACCTGGTTTGCACAGCCTTTGTTTAGACACTGCTTTAGAAAGGTCAGTGGTCAGGACTCAGGCTTGGTGCACTCTTCAGCAAACTCTCTGGTACCTGCAGCACTCTGGTACCTGCAGCATGGAAATCCCACAGCAACTTCATGCAAATGAAGATGCTGGGGCCCATCCTCACTTGGTGTAAATCAGTTAAACTCTATTGCAGGGGTCGGCAACCTTTCAGAAGTGGTGTGCCGAGTCTTTATTTATTCACTCTAATTTAAGGTTTCGCGTGCCAGTCAGACATTTTAACGTTTTTAGAAGATCTTTCTATAAGTCTATAATATATAACTAAACTATTGTTGTATGTAAAGTAAATAAGGTTTTTAAAATGTTTAAGAAACTTCATTTAAAATTAAATTAAAATGCAGAGCCCCCCGGACCGGTGGCCAGGACCTGGGCAGCGTGAGTGCCACTGAAAATCAGCTTGCGTGCCACCTTCGGCACACGTGCCATAGGTTGCCTACCCCTGTTGACTTCCACATATGTCGCCAGGCTATACCCTCTCAGCACCTGGCCCAGAGATTTTTTAAATTAAATTTGAAATGTCAATTTTGATATTAAATTCAATGTACTCAACTCTCCGCCCACATGGTCAGGTTCAATAAGATGCAGATTTGTATAGAGAGAGCACAGCACAAGGTATAAATTGTTGATGACAGCTGGGAGCTTTGACAGCCAGGAGACAATCAGTGAGAGAAGCATGGGAACTGGTAAGTACCTAGGGTGACCAGATGTCCCGTTTTTACAGGGACAGTCCCGATTTGTGGGTCTTTTTCTTATATAGGCTCCTATTACCCTCCAACCTGTCCCGATTTTTCACACTTGCTGTCTGGCCTCCCTATAAGTACCAGCTCCTTGGAAGGTAAAATCCTTTGAGAAAGATTCCCATGGGGCTTTTGGAAGCTTTGAAATTTTTCATGATTTTTGGCAAAACTGGTCTAAACTTTTGCAGGTATTGGCTGAGTGTTCAAGAGTGATCTTCATTAGAATACAGGAGAACCTCAGAGTTACAAACAGACCAGTCAACCGCACACCTCCTTTGGAACCGGAAGTAAGCCATCAGGCAGCAGCAGCAGAGAAAAAAGAAAACAAACCAACACAGTACAGTACTGTGTTAAAAGTAAACTACTAAAAAACCAAAACAAAGGGAGAGCAGCATTTTTCTTCTGCATAGTAAAGTTTCAAAGCTGGATTAAGTCAATTGTAAACTTTTGAAAGAACAACCGTAACATTTTGTTCAGACTTATGAACAACCTCCATTCCCTCCTGTGTTTGTAATACTGAGGTTCTAGAACTCTGCACACAAATTACATGATAGCTTATTCATAAATGCACAAAAAGACGTGGAATTTTCATCTCTACAGCAATGTTTGTATTGGAAGCTTTTGTGGTTGTTTATTCTGGTAGAATGGGGAATTTACAGTTTGAGTTGACGGGCTGCCCTCTCCAATATTTCCCTGCTTTATCTGGGCTTGGAGCAGCAGAAGCAGCATCAAATACCACTGTTCTAACAAGCATCACAGTACTTAGCAAAAAAGGAAGTTTTGTCATTTTTTGCTAAGAAACAAGCTCTGAATTCAATCTGCAGTGTGTCGTCTTTTCATCCGACAAAATGGGGGTTAGGTTCTGAAGTCAGCGCATAAGGCGAAAATCACGTATAGTCAAACGCTCCTTGAGTGGAATGGCGGGGGGAATCACCCGCACTACAGGTACAGTATTTAAACTGTTATTTTCCTCTTCTTTTTGTTTTGTTTTGCCGAGCGCGTATAGTTAAAATCGCGTAAGTTAAATGCGCCCATGATGCGACCGCACTGTAGTTCGGAAGACACCCATTCGTTTGAACCCTAGTGGATAAGCGTATATTATGCAAACTCCCTCAGCTGCCTGGCATGCTCTCAGATACAAGTGACTTTGAATGCTATACTATGGTATCTCCACCCACGTACTGTATAAATCTGCAGCAGAAATCCAGTACATTACAATCCACGTTGAAAACTGACTGTAACTGTAGTGGTACTGGAAGGTCTGGACATGTTCTGCAGCTAGGCTGTGGAAGTAGAGCTGAGCTGAGCTTTGGGTAACACCTTAAAGCAACTGGGTGGGGACAGACACCTGAAGGTTTGGAGCCAAGTTTGAACAACAGAACAGGGCGTTTTGTAGCGAAGGAATTCTGAATTAACAGGAGGGCATCTCATACCCAGGGCTCCACACTCAACCCAACAGAAGCCAGCCTGTGCTTTGCTTGGCATGAAGGAGCTTTGCTAGCAGAGACCTTCCTTTGTCTCTGGCAAAGGGATTTAGGCACCCAACTGCCATTTTTGGCACCTAAGTCCAGCACAGAGGTGCTACGGATCTCCTCAAAACCCCCCTCAGCTGCCGACGAACTGTGGAGGCCCCTAGTCCCTAGCAGAGGTGTTGGCGCCTTGGGAGGTCCCTTATGGGGCCTAATTTCCACTGGTGAGCATGCACAAACCACCTAAATCCTGATGCCGCAGAGCAGGATTCTCAAACGAGGCATTCCGCCGCCTCTCACCTGGGGGCCCCGATCCAGGTGTGCTCAGGGCATGCCAAGCAGATTGGGCCTCCCACAAAAGACAGACGGGGAAACCCAATTGGTAATTTTCAGGGCATGCCCATAGCCCAGAGTCAGAGCACTCCCCAGGGAAGAGAGGGCAAGTCCCTGCTCCAATCCGGCAGAGCAGAGCTTTGGAAACAGGTCTCCTACATGCCAGGCAAGTGCCCTGGCCACTGGGCTGGAGACAGTAAGAGGCTGGGGGTCTCTCTCTGCTTAGATACAAACAGAAAGGACTGCCCTGGCTGGGCACGACTCCAGGAGAGGGCTCACGGTTATGAATCCCGAGTGAGGAGCAGCTCCTCCCTCCGCCCGCGTCCAGCTCCTTGCTACCTTTGAGGGGTGGGGCTAGCATTTCCCAGAGGCTGGTTCGGGGAGCTCCCTGCTCAGCCAACCCCATCCTCAGGCCCCTATCTCTCCCTGGGCATCGGCTACAGATCCTGGGCACCCAACTCGGGGCCAAGGATTCCACTGGGGCGCAGGATAGGGGACCACGGCCCAGCCGGCAGTGTGCAGAGATCACTGCCCGTCACGCTGACCCACATCATCTCCTTGGGCTCCCCCAGCTGCTGCCTCTTGTCTGTGTCAACTCTGTGGGGCAGGGACCGCCTGTCTGTTTGGGCAAGGCGCTGCACAAACCCCTGTGGAGTCCTAGGCCTTGGTAATGCACATAACAAACAACAACGGGCACTGCAACCCCACGAGCCTTTGTGGCTTTAGCCCTTGGCTCTCCGGTTAGAGAGAGACGCTACACGTCTTTAGGTTCTCCTATGGGATGTAGTAATGAATTCCAGCGGAGCACAACGCGGGGCCTTCGGGCAGTCCCTGCACTCAGCAGGCAGCCGTGGGATTCTCTCTTCTAAGGAGGAGACACGTCTCACCCTCACCCTCCCAGCGACAGGCTGCTGTGCAGGCCACGAGGCAGAGCTCATAATTTGTTAAATAAAACTATTCCTCGGGGTCTATGGTGATAAAGACCAGCATCAAAAAGGGAGACTCGAATGGGGTTATTGAAATCACCCCCAGACAGAAGCAGCTTTAGAAAAGTACTGATCAATAGCCGTTGAAAAATTGAGAAGATTAATATAAATATCCAAATGTTCAGGACAAATGGCAGAAGGTTTGTGACTGCCCAGGGTATAGATTTTTAGAGGCAGAGGCACTTGTTAACAATTTGGGGATGCATTAGGCTCACCAGAATGGCTGAAACTAGAAAGGGAGATGGGGGGGGAAGAAATATGCTATTTGTGAAAGTTTCCCCAAATGTTTTTAATTTTTTCCTTTCAGCAAAAGTATGAATTTGAAAACGTTCAGCCATCTGTATCTGAAACCCCTTGTGAGCCATCCCCATCACAGCATTTTTATGTAACTGAGATTTCAAATAATGGAAGCTAGGAGGGGTTTGTTATTTTAAATCCTTTAAACAACCCAAGCCACAGTTTATTCTTCCCAATACACCTTTCTAAACAAGAAAAGCATAGCTCTGGTTTATTCCCATTCCCGGCGTTATGGTTGTCAAAATCCTGCTACATGCAAGCAGGAATCTCTCTGATACATCCTGTGTTCAATCAAAGTATCCTAAAAAATGGGGAGCCGGTCACCCATTTGCTTATTTGACCCCTGTGCATGGAAACTGCATTTACCAGGGTATGGCTCTCTGTACAACACCAGATTGCTTCATTACTAGTTAGGCAAAATGGACAGACTTAATCAAATATAAAACGTTATATTTTTCTATATTATAAGAACATGACCTGATTCAATAATTCTGTGAGGAGCTTTAAAGAAATAGCCAAAGAGCATTTTTTGTTTGTTTAAATAAAACTAAGTCACAAACCACTCTATTTTCCTTGAACTGGTTTTCATCACAACTAAGCTTATGCAGCAGAAAAATCAATCTGTGTCCAGCCCCATGTGACACATTCCAAGTTGGCTGATTAGCTCCGTTCCTCCCTACAGGTCTGTTTTTAAGTGACTTGTTTTTACTTTGAATAAAATATTCCAGAGGAATGTTTAGTTAAAGACACAAAGAACATTGCTGGGACACTCTGAAGGAGAAAACTGTAGCAAACAGACTAAAAAACCCCTCATTGTGAGATCAACTCAGCAAGTGACCATGCTAAAAACCCCTCCAGCATTTTATTTATTATTCCCATTTCCTCTTGCAGATGCAAAAGCAGCAGCTTCAAAAAGTATGAGCATAGTGATATAAAACAAGAGATCTCAGTGAGGGAGGTGCTGTTTAAAGAAACTTCCACTTCTATGCACACTTGGACATCAAGTGGGTCATTCAACAAGCTCTCCAAGAAAAGTAAACACCTTAGGAAACCATTATATTAAAAAGGAGTGACTCAGACTACACACGGATTATTAAAATGGTACCTTTGGGGGCTGCTGGTGAAGCTGATGGCATGTGTTACTGGACTGCTGAGATCAGAAGCAGTACTACTGAGGCCTTAAGAGACCAGTGTGTGCTATCAGCTCTGGAAAGGGTTGGAGCTTTTATAGCTGGGAACAGGGTGTTCTGGGAAATGTAGTTTCGGAATCAGGTGGTGGCACAGAGTGCAGCGCATTAACAGGTGGCTAATTGGCTCCCCCAGAGAGCTCTGATTGGGAAATGAAATGCAAGTGGCTCATCAGGATAGCAGGCTGGGTGAGCTAAAGGATTAATTAGCCCAGCAGCTGAGGACTGGTCAAAAAGGCACAGGAAGGCAATAGTGTGGGAGGGGAGGAGGAGACAAAAACAAAACAAACCAGACCAGACCAGACCAGTGAGGTTAGCCTAGGGAGATCTCTGGGAAGCAAGTCTGGCTCTTCCAGGGTCCTTGGAAATGACACGGCCACCCACAGCTGGAAAGGTGTGGGTAGCGGGAACCTCCGTAACCAGTGCAGCGGCTCTCCGGCCGGTGGAGTCTGAGCAGGGCTCGGTGGCGTGGGAAGGCCGGGTGCAGACCATGCTCTGCCAAGGCTGGCTAGTATCTTTGCTAGGAGTTGAATAATGCACCGTTCTCTGAGAAAGCTACACTGCAGTAGCTCAGTGGGATGAGTGTGGGCTATTTGCATGATATGAGTATTTATTTTTAAGCAAACAGGAATCTTAAGGCCAGTTACTCAGGGGATTGTGAGTAAATCCCTCCTCTAAATCAGGCCTTGTCAGTCCCATTGTGTTTCCAGGCCTCTACAGCAGCTGTGGTCTCTCACAGCCAGACCAGGCATCAGAGGGAAATGCTGCTGGCCATTCGGATGGCTAGCTTGGATGCAGACCACCGGGCTGCTCCTGGCCTCATGGGAGGACACAGCTGTAGGGGCTCAGAAGCTGGAATTGCCCCACCGTAGCCAGAGGGAGGACCCCAGAATCCGCCCCCTGAGCCCTACTGCCTGGGATGCCTTCCGACCCAGCTTCCCCCCCAAAGTTCTGGCAGGTTCAAGCTCCCTTCCCACCCCCACTGGGGGGAGACGAGCGGCAGTCTCACCTGTTAGAAATCTCACGTGTGGATGGGTGTGAGTCTGAACTGCTGCCCTGGGCGGGAGAGAGGGACTCCGGTTGGGGCTGTTGCTGGGGCATAGACAAGCTGTAACGTTTGGATCTGTATCGCTCGGAGCTTCCCAAAGCCCAGCTGAGCTAAGGGAGGGAGCCAGGGTTCCTTGCCTGAGCCTCCCTACCTAGATTGACATACAGGCCAGATTCTGATCTCCGCTACCTCCACTGGTGTGCCGGACCCTCTCCGTGCCCTCAGCACGCAGCTTTCCCCTCCAGCTCTCCTGCCGGGGAGAGGTGCGGGCAAGGCTGGTCCTAGTTCCCGGCACGCAGTGGGCATGATTCTGACCTCACGCTGGTTGTACACGGATTGCAGCAGCTATTTTGGATTGACGTGGGTAGAGGTGAGAGGCCGCTGGGAACTTAGCAGAGTCCACTGAGTTGTGCACTAAGCCCAGGTGCAACCCTGTCCGTGAAAGTCCAGCACACTGAAAACGGGAGCAGAGACAGAACCTCTGGCGGCAAGGAGCGGCTGTATGTGGAGACCATGTGAGCAGAATGGAGGTGGGAGCTTTTTTGGCAGCGGTGCAGCCAATTCAGATCCCAGAACACTGGTCTGACTCTGACCTTGCTCAGCGTATAGCAGGAGCGACAACACCTTTGCCTTCAGTGGATACATGTGCCAACGAGCCAGAGGCAGTGAGATCAGAATCAGGCTCATTTGACTGGACCTGTCTTTGCAGCTAAGGAAGACTGAACCCCTCTCTTTTGGATGGGGGTAGTGGAGGAATTGAAAAATATCTGCAGCGCGCATAAGAATGAGTGGACCAGTGAGGTAGAGTTCAGAGTGACAGCCATTGGGTAGTTCAAAATAGTTGTGCAGAAACACTTCATAAACAAACCCACATTTACACAGCCCAAACTCATTTTTAAGGCTTCTAAAATATCCCACCTCATACCTAAGATGGGGGGGGGGTCATAAACTGTTCTCTTAACTTACGTTTGAGTCTCCAGTTCCACTGTGAACGCTACATCATCTGTCAAGCTCTCTGTGCCAGGACTAAGAATTCCTTGTCTGACAGGTTTTTAGCTTTTCATATTTTGTTTAAATAAATGACAATAAACCTATCAATTTCTACCAACTCTCCTGTTCCCAGGCTCTGCAACGATGTTGCATTATTCTTATATCCTTCTTTGTGAAGAATTGTATCTATTAGGCACGCACAGAGCTATTTTGAACAACTGCTGGAGAATTAAAATATTAAACTCCCTCTGCTGATTACTAATTATTTTCTTGGTAACAAAGAGGAGTTATTAAAATTAAAAAATGCACTGTACATTTCAAATAGAATTGTATGTGCAAATTCAATATGAATGCATTTTTGTTGGAAAAATGCTAGTCGTGGGTTAAAAAAAACCACATTGGCTGAAAAAGGAGAGCTCAGTGCTCAGTCCTTGTATTGTATACAAATACAGGCAAAGCTCTCGTAAATGTTCCCAATGCAATTGGGGTACATAGATGTTAACGTGGGAGGGGAGCATCTAGCCCACAGAATAGGGAATAAACTGCATTTTCACTGCCTATAGTTCTCTATTAACTACATTGTGTAGGCTAATTTAAAAAACCTATAGAAAGTTTCAGAGTAGCAGCCGTGTTAGTCTGTATCCGTAAAAAGAACAGGAGTACTTGTGGCACCTTAGAGACTAACAAATTTATTAGAGCATAAGCTTTCGTGGGCTACAGCCCACTTCTTCGGATGCATA